>NC_090767.1:39329910-39522410 GCF_036898095.1 Palaemon carinicauda
GTAAATAAATTCTATCATAAGTTTGGTATTATGAAAAAATATAATTTATAAGACCTAATTTATCTGCAATACGTATAGGTATTTCACTCCTACCGAATCGAATTCATTCATAAAATACTATTGCCCGACGTCACATACAGCCACCAATCACAGCAGAGGACGTATCAGCCAATGAGACGACAGATATTTCCCGCTAAAAATGCAGAAGACGAGAGGGTTCCTTCGACTTATGAGCTGCTGTTGACCAAAAAGTCAGTTTCACGGGAGCCATTTCGCGCAAGCGCTCTAGCTAATGACGCTTTTTTCATCCTATTTTGTTTTTCGTAAGCGTTTTAATGTAAATTTACGGGTAATTGGGCAGGTTTCTCCAACAGCAACTCATAAGCTCCCGTTACTCTTGGTGGTACATTCCAGTCCTCTGATTGGCTATATCTTCCTCAGCTGTGATTGGTTATTGCCTTTGTTCACGTACAAACGAACAAACGCATAGAACATCGTAGCCAGAAAGTTAGTCAATTATTCCTTCGAATATGACTTATTTATCTAACTTGCGGCCTTTAATAAGATTTCTTATTTATTTTATTTTGAAATTAATAGTAATATTAAGATTATTTTTTGTGAAATAATTTTTTTTTAAGCTCTAATTAATCTGAAATACGTATAGGTTTTTCTATGACCTTACGCACAAACGAACACACACACACACACACATATATCATCGTAGCCAGAAAGTTAGTCAATTATTCCTTCGAATACAACTTATTTATCTAATTTACAGCCTTTAATAAGATTCTTTATTTATTTTATTTTATAATTAATAGTATTATTAAGACAATTTTTTGTAAAATTTATTTTTTCAAGCTCTACTTAATCTAAAATACGTATAGGTTTTTCACCCCTAGGCCTTCTCCGTAACCATCATTCATAAATACGAGGGTCTGACGTCACACACAACCAGCCAATGAGACAGCAGATATTTCCCGGTATAAATGTATAATGCGAGGTTCCTCTAGTTTATGGGCTGTTGTTAAGAAACAAGCAAATTCACGTAATATATTCAAACCTGAGAAGAATATTTTCTAATTTATTTTGTATTATCCTATTGTTCGAGCAATTACAGACTTTTTAAGCTATAAAATGTTGAAATTGTCGGAACTTGGAAGCCTTAATAATATCTTCAGTCTTTCGTATGTCCATTGAAGACTCGTTCAGTATTGGTGTCGCATATTTGAAATCTCTATAATTTATATTAAACATATGCATCTTGGCTCCAATAATTCAAAGCCATCCTCCCAGTGGCTACTTTTCTCTTGGCAAGGGTAGAAGAGACTCTTTAGCTATGGTAAGCAGCTCTTCTAGGAGGACACTCCGAAATAAAACCATTTGTTCTCTAGTCTTGGTTAGTTCCATAGCCTCCGTACCATGGTCTTCCACTGTCTAAGGTTAGAGTTCTCTTGCTTGAGGGTACACTCGGGCACACTATTCTATCTCATTTCTCTTTCTCTTGTTTTGTTAAAGTTTTCATAGTTTATATAGGAAATATCTAAATGTTATTGTTCTTAAAATGTTTTATTTTTCCTCATTTCCTTTCCTCACTGGGCTATTTTCCCTGTTGGGGCCCCTGGGCTTATAGCATCTTGCTTTTCCAACTAGGGTTGTAGCTTAGCAAGTAATAATAATAATAATAATAATAATAATAATATATTCTCTGCCGACACGATATGTAGCAATTCTCTTAGATATATTTTTTGGACGTCCGATTTTGATAACCTAGTGAGTATTGAACATATGGTAAACTGTGTGTGTGTGTGTGTGTGTGTGTGTGTGTGTGTGTGTGTGTACAAATAATTCAGGTATAAGACAATTATTCTTAGTTAATATAAAAAACAGAAACAATGTAAAATATAGTTATCCAGCTTTTCCAAAAAACCAAAGGTCATCTATTGTCTTGTTTCTGCTGCAGACAATTAATTTCCACATAAACATGTGATAAGAGCTACTGTTTTATATCATTATTTGGGAAGCAAAATCTTTGATATATCATTTGTCTACTGGCTAGACTTGGTATTCAATTTTCCAGTAGGAATTATTGATAATATGCAAATATTTTAGATTAATAAATTTTATACGTAGTTGTGGGATTTCTAAATATATTTAGTAGTTCGTCTTAGTTTGGTACCTATCGATAGCCTATTTTACATTTAATTTCTAAGTATTACATAATTTTAGTTATATTTTGCAGATAAAATAATCTTTGAAATAATCCATCGCAAAGAAAGGAGAGCCTGTACACAGGTATACGTTACCTCAAGTGCTACACTGCAATTGCACGTGCTGAGATGACATGAGGCTGACTTAGTCTAAACTTACTAATAATTTATATCTTGGGATACACTTCCGAATATTTAATATTTCAGTGGATTTGATACTCTGAGAGAGAGAGAGAGAGAGAGAGAGAGAGAGAGAGAGAGAGAGAGAGAGAGAGAGAGAGAGAGATAACTATGATAGAATATTGGCAATATCTCTATTTTGTCGAAATGGTATTTGCTCAAACGGTTTTATATTCATTTTTTTTTTTACTATTTCTAAAGTCATGTTACGTTAGTTTATGTTTGAAATTCCTCCTCTCGTTTTTTGACATTGGACCAAAGGCACCTTTATGATTGTGTGTTCCCTCCAGGCATTTCAGTTTGTGATAAACTACTCTTTTAACTCTTTTTACGTGTTTTCTCACTGCAAATCTTTCCACCGAAACAAGTTTGGTCAAATATATTCTTTACCAGCAAATCCAAATAATTTTAGTGAGTTTAAATGCACGTGAGTATGTTAAGTATACTTGTCCCTCGTATATCATAGATTCGATATCATTGGAATGTATTTAAGCAATATATTTATTAGGCAATTTTTTAACATCCCATCAGGAAGTCTTGAAATAAATCATATACTTCACTTACTTTCCCCTGATATTTTCGAGTTTTGAGTCTTTTATAAGAAAAAAAGGTTTTTGAGTCGGATTTTGAGGAAAACTAATCAAGGTTAATGTATTGTTAATAACTTTCCCTATCCAGGAAACCTTTTGGTTTGCCGAAGAATGAAGTCGTTAAATACCAGTTAATGATAGGTTTGTTAAGGTTGTATTGACACCTTAACCACCTCTCTCTCTCTCTCTCTCTCTCTCTCTCTCTCTCTCTCTCTCTCTCTCTCTCTCTCTCTCTCTCTCTCTCTCTCTCTCTCTCGTTTTGTTTGCATTCGGTAAAAGCATTTAAAAAATATTACATATCCCAGTTTACATCAACATTCTCTTGATAATTGTAATATTCTTATTGATAATTTAAAAATTTTACAACAATTTCTGCATGATAATACATCGCTTGTAATTCCAATCAAGAGACTACAGTAGTCCTCCTCATTTTGAAAAAAAAAAAAAAAAAAAAAAACGCTTTAGCCCAGAACCAAATTTCTCACTTTTAAAGATATAAATCACTTGGTACTGAACCTTGAACTTAAGTTTCAAAAATATATTCTTATGGGAAAATAATATCTGATAGGCCTATTTCTTATTGCATGAACGTATCGGAGAAAGTAATTGTGAAGGATAAAAGACATAGCAAAACCTTCTCATTCTTCATAAATGATTTAGAATAATATCCAGCATTATATGTAACAACAAGTAGGCCTACACCTACAGTCAGGTCCAGGGGAATACCCAAAGTACATCTTAAGAAATTACAAAACATAATAAACAGAGGAACAAGACTGATGAAAGGTGTCCCACCTTGAGAAAGGATCACTCCTATACTAATTGATCTACACTCGCTCCCTATTACAGCGAAAATTTAGTTTCAAATATGCAAACTGACCCACCAAGTTATCAGAACCGGACGTCCAAAATATCTAAGAGATTTACTACATGTTGTGTAGCCAAAAAAATCGTCCTGACACGAGAATAGTTACAGTTTCAAATTACTAGAACCTAGATATAGGCCTATGTCTACTATAGGCTCTGGAGCCTTTGAATATGCGGACACGGGAGTATACAATAAGCTCCCACTAGACATCAGAACGACTCAAGATATTAAGGCTTTCAAGAGGAAACTGGAGAATATTTTGTTCTCTGTGTGCTTCGATAGTTTGGAATTGAGAATAAACGAGCAATATGCTTTCGAACTAACATGATAAAATGACTGTGGAGGTCTTGTAGAGAGTAGGGTTCCCCTGCTGTATAGGGCCAGAAAAGCAGCCCTTAAAAGTATAGATTTGAAAAAAAAAAAAAAAAAAAACTATACATGATCAACTAAATCAAGGTTAACAGAACTTGATAATTGGGAATAATATAGGCCTACACTAGAGAGAGAGAGAGAGAGAGAGAGAGAGAGAGAGAGAGAGAGAGAGAGAGAGAGAGAGAGAGAGAGAGAGAGAGAGAGAGAGAGCCTAATTGGTAGGCATGGCTGGCCAAAGACTTTCAAACTAATGGAAATGAGACAATGGTTGTTCTTTAAAGCAAAATAATTGTATATATTTGTCATAAGGATTGTATGCATTTGTATTCAAATAAATGATATATGTGTATTCATACAGAATTATATCAAAGCATTTATTTTTCTGTATTAGTAAAATACAAAATGAATGTGTGACTGTCGAGTTGTCCAATAAAATGCATTTTAGTTAATTAACAAATAATTTTCTAACATCACCTTAAACTTTTTCTCCTTAAACTTTTGTCATGCAAATAATTTGCACAAATTACGCAATTTTCACTATAGTTTACACCATTACATTCACAACTTTAAAAATGTGAAAAAAAATCTCGTCAAATTTCTTAGCAGATTAAATCAATGTGATTAAAACAGTTCTGTATTTTATCAAATAAATCATTGAGCAGATACTAAAAGGCTACTACCCTCTATTTCAATCATGGGAACAAAAAATCCATAGAAAATAGGTAATATGAACATTTGATTTGGA
This sequence comes from Palaemon carinicauda, assembly GCF_036898095.1. Classification (NCBI taxonomy): domain Eukaryota; kingdom Metazoa; phylum Arthropoda; class Malacostraca; order Decapoda; family Palaemonidae; genus Palaemon; species Palaemon carinicauda. The sequence goes on from NC_090767.1 coordinate 39,334,876, forward strand.
ATCTAAAATCTAGGCCTATGGCTATAGGCATTGTTAATATCCCCATTCATTTTTACAGTAACAACTACAATTATAGGTGATTACAGTGTGCCTACCTAGAACTTAAACTACACAGCTAGTTATATACCGTCCTATCATTAATTGAAGAGTTACAGCCACATCTAGAAACAATTTCATTTAATAACCTTTCTATAATCAAGGGAATGACCACCACATGCTAAAAAGAGCATTTTGGGAAATGTCTTTTCATAAAAATTCTTCGCCATTAAAAGACCATTATAGAAATTCGATGGTTAACTATCAATCATGGAAACCTACAACACCTATAATATATTCGAATCTACAGTATTTTCAGTAATACAATAACATTTAGAACATAATAGAACAAAAAATCTTTTAAAGTTTGTCCCTTCTTACCCCTTAAAGCTTTCATTCTTCACAGAATCACAAGTCAAAAGACACGAGACACTTCCTTCCTTCTGTGTGTGTGTCTGAGACAGAAATGAACCTTCTACTGACTACACTGTCAGGAACATTCCTAGACGGTCCCTAAAAGTTCCCTAGACCAGAAGTAATTTCTCCAGGCATTTTTCAACACAAATTTGTAGCCTACTAAATACTGTACTATGTACTCCTGTATCTTCGATGATTATATATTCTGTATTTACTTTTAATTATGGTATTTGTGCAACAGCAAACAGTAAAATTTTGTTTTTGAATGATGAACTCATGTTCTGATTTCAGTATGTGCTCTGAAAGATATATTAATCAAATTATAATTGTAATGAATGCTATGCCAAAGGAAAACAATAAAACGTAATTAAGGCATTCTAAGTTATTATAAATCTTATTGAAGACTGAATTATTCACGACTATTTAGATAGTGTTTTACAAATACCAGACGTATGGGGATTACCATACTCAATGTCCCCAAAATCCTCTAAAAAAAAATCCCAGAATTGGGGAGAAATTCCCCCCAAAATAGCCCCCTGGTTAAAGAATTGCTTTATCCAATCAGAGACCTCCACCATACCCTGCTTTCTATAGCTTTTTCATCGGCTAAAATTATAGTATTTTGCTTAGGATATGTTTAAAAATTCTTCCAATAGATTAATTGAATCATAATAGGAGTTCAAAAGATATTAGTATGAATATAATTTAATATTTAATAGATATACAGTATACGAGTGAAATATATAATCAAGCTACCCCTGAATCAGCGGGTTTTAAGAAAAAGAAAACGGTGCGACTTTTAATTTAGAGAAAACTTTATTTAAGGGTAACTATGATATATTTAACCACCACGAAAAAACTTTATTTTTCTTCTTGTTATAAAGTTATCTTAGCAAATTTATGAGTTAATGCCCTTAGGAAGATTATCTTCCATAACTTATATAGTTGTATGGTACAAAATTAGTAAGATTCACTTAAGAATAGTTAAACTATCACCACAAACTAAAAGTAGATAGTATCTTAAAATCTAGGAGTTATAGGGGGTGTATGTATAATAGCGGCCACCTGTATGTAGGATGATGGCTAAGAATACAGCAGTATAAGGGGATCACAGGGGGGGGGGTAACCCCTATTAGACAAGTAAAGACATGGCATGTAGGTTAGGTTAGGGGGTAGGAACTTTAGGTTAGCTGGTATCCATTCTTATACACATGGGAGGAACTGGCCGCTAATGTACAAAGGCCCCATTTATAGTTAGCCTATAGACTTCTGTAAACCAGTATTAGCCTATGTTTGTTTAACTATCTTTACAAACATTTATCTTTTAAATGAAGGGAGATGTTATGTAAATACCCTTATAATAGTTTTGACGGATTAAAGAAGCAGTTAAACGATGTAACTATATCCTTTGTGATGTATTTGTTGCCAAATTCACACTGGGTGAATGGAGGAGTTTTGAAATGAAGGCATTAAGTAAAGTTTGGTTGATGTCATGTTTAAATTAGTTTAAAGATCTAAAAATTATGCACACACTTATTCATGTTGAGCGTTTTGGTGTAGGTTTACTGTATACTTCTGTAAATAGACTGCTATTTGAATATCATTTTTACTAGCTAAGCTGCAGCCCTAGTTGGAAAAGCAATATAATATAAGCACAAGGGCTCCAACAGGGACAATAGCCTAGTGAGGAAAGGAAATAAGGAAACAAATAAAATAGTGTGTCTGAGTGTACCCTCAAACAAGAGAACTCTTACCCAAGCCAGTGGAAGAAGACCATGGTACAGAGGCTATGGCACTACCCAAGACCAGAGAACAATGGTTTGATTTTAGAATGCTCTTCTCCTAGACGAGCTGCTTAACAAAGATTATGCCAATATAACATATGTCACTCAAATACAGATTGACGTATTGCTAAAACTTCATTAGAATAGTTAATTTCAATTTTGAACATTAAGAATTGTGCCACATCAGCAGATACAATAGGCCTTTGATAGCCTAATGACAGAAGAGGTTACAAAGTTCTCTTGCCTGAGTATACACTCGGGCAAACTATTATCTTCTTTCTCTTGTTTTTTTCTTCTAGCTTTCCTAGTTTATATATGAAAGATGTTTTTTAATTTTGTTACTGTTTTTAAAATATATCATATTAATTGTTACTTACTTATCTTGTAGTTTATTTATTTTCTTGTTACCTTTCCTCACTGGGCTCCTTTTCCCTGTTGGAGCCCTTCGGCTTATAGAATCTTGCTTTTCCAACTAGGGTTGTAGCATAGCTAATAATAATAATAATAATAATAATAATAATAATAATAGGTTAACTAAACACTAAGGAAGCAGTAATAGTAATGAAGACAAGGTGTCTTACATAAGGTAAGGCAATCTACACACACACACACACACACACAGATAGACTTAATAATAAAAAAGCTACATCCAAATGCATACGGGTATGGGCATTGCAGATTCTCCTGACTTTGGTATTTTTTTGACATTCAAAATTAATTCCAAGAAATTACATATATTGGCATGGAGAAGCTGATCTAAGAGCAGAGGTCAACTACTGGACATTAAACATCAGCCCCAAAAGACTTAGAACTTCAAACTCCTCAAGGATATCAGTAAACATTTTTAAATACCTGTAGTGAAAATTTAAATAACTTTGCAAGGTTAATAGCTGTACTTTCCATTGAAAAAGAGAACAATATCTGTTGATGAAACTACTTACCGTTATACCTAAAGCTTGTGTGAATCAGAACAGAAAATTTTGCACACACCAGCATTGAACGATGGTTTGAAGGCTACTATTCTTTAAAGGTCGCACATGAATGGCAGAGGCAAGGGACACTGACAATGCCCTAGAGACTGACCTTATATACATATGATCAGTGTCCAAGCCCCCTCTCTACCCAAAGGACAGGGAAGGGCCAGACAATGGCTGCTGATAACACAGCAGGCAGACCTATAGGCACCCCTCAAACCATATATACTTACCTCACAAGGGTAGCAAGGTTGTAGACACTACAAGAAACTATCGAGGTTGCGCTGGTCTCAAGCCCCAGTCCCAACACATTACGAAGACAGGGTTGTTTTCAATAGGTACCATTGAAGAAAAAGCCTAATGACGTGAAAAACTGCTATGCTTTACTTTACGTAGGAAGATGACATAGTTTAAATTAAATAGCCATGCTAACAAATGCAAGCCTTGACTGGCACTACAGAAGGATGGCAATGTAACACCAGAAAATTTTATGGTGTATTTTTTCAACTTGCTCTAGGCTTCATTTGAACAAGAAGAATTGCGTACCTGAAGGTAGTTGGCTGGCCACGCCCACCAAGGTAACCTGACATAGCAGCGTGGCCTATTGAAACTGTGGCACAATCTGTCGCCATTCATTTATAGTAAATGAATATTCCCCCATTAATTTGAATCTATAGAAAGGATCTCCTTTCAGACATTGACACTATCCTGCGGTGGAAAACAGGGAAGGGTGGGCTGTAGCACCTTAAGAAAACCAACCAAACTCAGCTAAGTCCCTTATCAGGCTACCTCACAAAATTGGGGAATATGTCATGGTAGATAGAATTGATTTTACAAAATAAATCTTGGCAAATAGGTGTATCACATAACTATATTGCACCATTACTGAAAAATTCCATCCACTGCCCTAACTTGAGGATGTTGAGCTAGAGAAATAGATGATATTTTCTTGTTCACCAAGTTGCCATCTCTAACGTTTCCTTGTGTTCACATACAGTTGATGTAACAACTAGTCCTTTTATATGTAAACTGGGACACGGGCAGATCTCCTTATCCTACATCTTACATAAAAAGTTCTTCAGTCGGAAAAACGAATGTGTTTCCGACTTGACCATCATGTTTCTTGATATGATATTTTAATTATAAAATAAATTTTTGAATATACTTACCCGGTGAATATATAATAGCTGCAACTCTGTTGCTCGACAGACACATACATAAAAAACTCGCGAGCGATCGCTATGCAGGTTGCGGGTGTGCCCACCAGCGCCAACTGTCGGCCAGATACCACTCTCGGATGTAAGCAAAACCTTCAATTTCTTCTCATCCAACTGCATCTCTATTGGGGAGGAAGGGAGGGTCGTTTAATTTATATATTCACCGGGTAAGTATACTCAAAAATTTATTTTATAATTAAAATATTTTTAAATATTTAAATTAGCCGGTGAATATATAATAGCTGATTCACACCCAAGGAGGTGGGTAGAGACCAGAGTTAAATATGTTTACATCGTATAAGCTAAGAGTTTTTTCATTTTGACAGTTATCAATATAACAAAACCAAAATAAATAGGTACCTGGTAAGGAAGTCGACTTAGACGATTACTCTGCCTTGTAAGTACGTCTTCCTTACGGAGCCCAGCGATCCTCTTAGGATGCTGACAGACTCCCAGGAGCTGAAGTATCAAGGGCTGCAACCCATACAACAGGACCTCATCAAACCCCTAATCTGGGCGCTCTCAAGAAATGACTTTGACCACCAGCCAAATCAATCAGGATGCGAAAGGCTTCTTAGCCTTCCGAACAACCCATAAAACAATATTAAAAACATTTCAAGAGACAGATTAAAAGGATATTGGAATTAGGGAAGTGTAGTGGTAGAACCCTCACCCACTACTGCACTCGCTGCAACGAATGGACCCAGTGTGTAGCAGTCCTCGTAAAGAGTCTGGACATCTTTTAAGTAAAATGACGCGAACACTGACTTGTTTCTCCAAGAAGTCGCGTCCATAATACTTTGCAAGATTTATTTTGCTTGAAGGCCACGGAGGTTGCTATATCTCTAACTTCGTGCGTCTTAACCTTAAGCAAACATCGGTCTTTCTCATTCAAGGGAGAATGAGCTTCTCGTATTAAAAAAATCTGATAAAATATGACAAGGAATTCTTTGACATAGGCAATGAAGGTTTCTTAACTGAGCACCATAATGCCTCAGATTTCCCTCGTAATGACTTAGTACGAGCTAAATCGAACTTAAGAGCTCTAACAGGACATAATACTCTTTCCAGTTCGTTGCCTACGATCTCTGATAAGCAAGGAATATCAAAAGATTTAGGCCAAGGACGAGAAGGCAGTTCATTTTTGGCCAGGAAACCAAGTTGAAGTGAACAAGTGGCTTTTTACTGTAGAAAAGCCGATGTTCTTACTGAAGGCATGAAGTTCACTGACCCTTTTAGCCGAAGCCAAGCACACTAGGAAAAGTGTCTTGAGGGTGAGATCCTTCAGGGAGGCTGAATGTAATGGCTCAAACCTGTCTGACATGAGGAACCTTAGGACCACGTCTAAGTTCCATCCAGGAGTTGCCAAACGACGTTCCTTAGAGGTCTCGAAAGACTTAAGGAGATCTTGGAGATCTTTATTGTTGGAAAGATCTAAGCCTCTATGTTGAAAGACCGAAGCCAACATGCTCCTGTAGCCCTTAATCGTGGGAGCTGAAAGGGAGCGAACCTTTCTCAGATGTAATAGAAAATCTGCGATTTGGGCTACAGAGGTACTGGACGAGGACACAGATGCTGACTTGCACCAGTCTCGAAAGACTTCCCACTTCGACTGGTATACTCTAATGGTAGAAGCTCTCCTAGCTCTTGCAATCGCACTGACTGCCTCCTTTGAAAAACCTCTAGCTCTCGAGAGTCTTTCGATAGTGTGAAGGAAGTCAGACGAAGAGCGGGGAGGCTTTGATGGACATTCTTTACGTGGGGCTGACTTAACAGATCTACCCTTAGAGGAAGACTTCTTGGAAAGTCTACCAGCCATTGAAGTACCTCGGTGAACCACTCTCTCGCGGGCCAGAGGGTAGCAACCAACGTCAACCTTGTCCCTCCGTGAGAGGCGAACTTCTGCAGTACCTTGTTGACTATCTTGAATGGTGGGAATGCATATAAGTCCATAAAAGACAAATCCAGTAGAAACGCGTCTATGTAGATTGCTTCTGTATCTAGGACTGGAGAGCAAAAGATTGGTAACCTTTTGGTCAACGAGGAGGCAAAGAGGTCTATGGTTGGTTGACCCCAAGAAGCCCAAAGACTCTTGCCCACGTCCTTGTGGAGGGTCCATTCCGTGGGTATCACCTGACCCCTCCGACTGAGACAGTCTGCCAAGACGTTCAAGTCCCCCTGGATGAATCTCGTCAACAGGGAGATGCCTCGAATTCTAGACCATAAGAGAAGGTCCCTTGCGATCTCGAGCAGCGTGAAGGAGTGTGTGCCTCCTTGCTTGGAGATGTACGCCAAAGTTGTGGTGTTGTCTGAGTTAACCTCTACCACTTAGTTTCGAAGACGCTTCCTAATATCATCAAGGCCAAGTGGACTGCTAATAGCTCCTTGCCATTGATGTGCATGCTCTTCTGACTTGAGGTCCACAGAACCGCGCATTCCCGACCGTCCAGGGTCGCACCCAACCCAAACCCTACGCGTCTGAGGACAACACGTGGTTTCGGTTCTTGACTGCTAGGGATAGTCCCTCTCTCAGACTGATATTGCTGTCCCACCATTTCAGGCATGCCTTTATTGGTTCGGAGACTGGGAATGATACCGTCTCTAATGTCTTGTCCTAGTTCCAGTGAGAGGCTAGATGGAACCGGAGAGGCAGAAGGGGTAGTCTCCCTAGTGAGACAAACTGCTCCAGGGATGAGAGAGTCCCTACGAGACTGTTCCAACTCCTGACTGAATAAACGTTTTCTTTTCAGCATTAGTTGGACTTCGAGCAGGGCTTGACTGCGAATCTCCATCCCCAAAAATAGAATAATCTGGGATGGGATCAGTTGGGACTTTTAGGTTGACCACAAGTCCCAACTCCCTGGCCAGACTCAACGTCCAATGTAGATCCTGCAGACAGCGAAGGCTGGACGATGCTCTGAGAAGCCAGTCGTCCAAGTACAGGGAGGCTCGGATCCCCGATAGCTCGAAACTGGTACCCCACATTCCTGTGAACAAACCTCAGAAACGGTTGGGAATCCGGGTGTATAGGAATGTGGAAGTATGCCTCCTGAAGGTCGAGAGAGACCATCCAGTCGCCTTCCATAAATGCTGTCAAGACTGCCTGGTAGACTTCATCGTGAAGTTTGTCTTGACAATGAACACATTGAGCGCACTTGCCTCTTACGTACTCCTGCAGTGAACATGGCTGCAAATCATGGAGCCATCCCTGAGGGACTTGTTCCTGCAGAGAACGTGGCTGTCAGATCATTGGAGCCATCCCTGAAAGCCTTGTTTAAGCATGACATAATTGTACAGCAAAACTTCAAAGGCTCGAAAACAGCTGTGAAGTTGACCTGTAAAATCTTGGAGCGTCTCATGGCCAGGCTCCTGGGAGAGTCTATGAGGTTTGAGAAGTCTATCTGGGCAGAGGCAGGAACTCCCAAGCCGAGAACTTCTCTTGTGTCATATCAGACTCTCGCTCTATAAGCCAGTTTAAAAGAAGGGAAAGCAAAGGCTGTATCCCCCAAACTCCTACTGGTGATAAACCAGTCACCTAGCAAACGTAAAGCTCTCTAGGAGAGCGAGAGAGCACTAGCTTATAAAACAACGGCTTCGAAGTAGCTAGGCCTAGTGTAAGCTCTGACGTTTAGGCGAACGAGGAGCAGCAGTTACAAAAAGATCTGGACAAAGATCCTTAAAAATCAGCATGATTTATTTAAATTCCAAAGAGGGCTAAGCAGCTTTAGGCTCCTCTCCGTCTGACAGAGTCCTCAAGGGAATATCAGTAGGAGGGGGAACCGCAACTTCCTCATCTGAAGGAACCTTGTCCGATAATAGCTGAGTCTCAAGCAAGGGAGAGACCTACCGTGGTGGCAATGCTTTACAAGCAGAGTCCACACGCACTGGTGCATTAGTAGCGGACCAGGACGCAACGTCATGTAACTGCTTGACAGTCTGTGAACTGTCAACAACATGCGAAAGCTCAAACCATATTAAAGTACTTCACCAAATATGATGGGAAAAACTCCAGGTTCTACAGCGAGTAAAAGTACGTCTTGTCGACACGTCGACAGAGAAGAAATTGAAGGTTTTGTTTACATCCGAGAGTGGTATCTGGCCGACAGTTGGCGCTGGTGGGCACACCCGCAACCTGCATAGCGATCGCTCGCGAGTTTTTTATGTATGTGTCTGTCGAGCAACAGAGTTGCAGCTATTATATATTCACCGGCTAAGTTAAATATTTAAAAATTGTATATGATGCAGTTTATATGTTGCCAGTGTACATTAATCGCCATTCCTTCAGTAGATCCTCTGAAAGAACTAGTCCCTTGAATAGCATTATTAGTATCTGTGACTTCAATTGACCAAGGTCCCCACAGATGATGACACACTTTCATTTCATCCTGACATCATCACAAAAAATTCAGCTTGCAACATATGTTGATAAGCATCCCACCGATCAAAAGTTTTGTAGACTCCTTAATCAGAGCATAAACTAATTTCCGATCTTTCCTGGCATAAAAATTTTGTTTCTTTCCTGCCATACAGTTTTCTGATCTTTCCTGGCCTGTCCAAAACCAGCTTCAAATGAAACTGAAAGGATTCAACCTAAATAGAACAGGAGGGATCTATAAATAGTTCAAGAATTCACCTGCTTTTCGACAAATTTACTATTAATACCTTTGACCAAAAGCACAATATCAAGGATTATATTTTTGGAAAAATTTAGTTAAAAATTTTGACCAAAAGCACAAATTCTTTTCAACCATGTCTGATAAAGTAACAGTTTTAAGTTAATCCAAAAATAAGATTGAGATAAAATCAAACAATACAACTTGAAATTGACTACAGCCTCAAGCCTTGATATCAGATCAGCAATGATAATTTCCTATGTCTTGAAACTATAATTCTAGGTCTCTCAGTGAAGAATCTGGTCAAAGTTAGTTACTAGTTACTTGAGAATAGGAACATTTAGAACCATCTCCAACAACCCGAAGCTTTTGGAACAAGAGACAAAATTATATGAGCCCGGAGAAACAACTAGAACTCTTTGTATTCCTCCTTTTAACCCTTTTACCCCCAAAAGGACGTACTGGTACGTTTCACAAAAACCATCCCTTTACCCCCAAAAGGACGTACTGGTACGTTTCACAAAAACCATCCCTTTACCCCCATGGACGTACTGGTACATCCTTGCAAAAAAATGCTATAAAAAAATATTTTTTTTCATATTTTTGATAATTTTTTGAGAAGATTCAGGCATTTTCCAAGAGAATGAGATCAACCTGACCTCTCTATGACAAAAATTAAGGCTGTTAGAGCAATTTAAAAAATATATAAACCAAAATGTGCTGGGAAAAAAATAACCCCTTGGGGGTTAAGGGTTGGAAATTTCCAAATAGCCTGGGGGTAAAAGGGTTAATAAGTTATCCACTTTGTGTACACATGAAGGAAAGGACTTCATAACTGGGTGGAATTTGTGAATGACAACAAACATCTCTCTCTCTCAACACTAACATCAACCATGCCACTCTCATTACTGAGATATGTTGAAACTAATTCTAGCATTCCATATCAGAACTAATACTTTTGAATAAAATTGTAATGATGATACATACCGAGGCAATGGCAGCGTAGTAGATTAAACAGAGGGCATAAAACAATTAGAATAGCGCCAACGTTATCCCTGCGTGTCGTAAGAGGCGACTAAAAGGGACAGGGCGAGGGGGCTGGGAACCCCCTCTCCTGTAAAAAAATCCTATGAGACAGCAACAAAGAGATGGAGCTGGGGGGAGAGTGACTGCTCCCCGCACTCTAGTTTTGGGGTGTTTGAATGTGCGTGGATGTAGTACGATAGAGAGTAAAAGATGTGAGATTGGAAGTATGTTTAGAAGTAGAAGGATGGATGTATTGGCCTTGTGTGAGACAAAGATGAAAGGAAAGGGTGAAGTGATGTTTGGTGAAATGTCTGGTAGAGTGTCTGGGATTGAAAGGGGAAGAGCGAGAGAGGGTGTGGCTTTATTGCTGAGTGAATGGATGACAGGTAAAGTAGTGGAATGGAAGGAGATATCATCTAGGTTTATGTGGGTAAGGGTTAGGTTGGGTAGGAAATGTTGGGCGTTTGTCAGTGCGTATGGGCCAGGTAGTGAGAAAAGTGAAGAGCGGAATGAGTTTTGGAATGAATTAACTAGGTGTGTAGAAGGACTGGGTAGAAGGAATTATGTAGTTGTTATGGGTGACTTAAATGCTAGAGTGGGCGCTGGAGAGGTAGAAGGTGTCATTTGGGAAGTATGGCGTACCAGGTGAAAATGAGAGTGGTGAGAGACTGGTAGATATGTGTGTTGAACAAGAGATGGTAATAAGTGCTAGCTTTTTTAAAAAGAAAGATAAAAATAAGTATACATGGGTAAGAGTGGCAAATGGAAGAGTAGTAGAAAGGGCATTAATGGATTATGTGTTGATAACTAAAAGAATGTTTGGAAGATTGAAAGACGTGCACGTGTTTAGGGGTATGGCTAACGGTATGTCTGATCATTTTTTGGTGGAAGGAAAATTGGTTGTAGCAAAAGAGTGGGGGAATAGAGTAGGTGGATGTAAAAGGGAGCTAGTGAGGGTTGAAGAGCTAATAAAACCTGGGATAAAAAGTAAATATCAGGAAAGGTTGAAAATGGCATATGACGAGGTGAGAGTAAGAGAAACTGGTAATTTAGAGGTGAAGTGGAAGTTAGCAAAAGAAAATTTTGTTGGGATTGCAAGTGATGTATGTGGCAAGAAGGTTGTTGGAGGCAGCATGAGGAAGGGCAGTGAATGGTGGAATGAAGGAGTGAAGGTAAAAGTGGAAGAGAAAAAGAGGGCTTTTGAAGAATGGCTGCAGAGTAATAGTATAGAGAAGTATGAAAAATATAGAGAGAAAAAGGTGGAAGTAAAGCGCAAGGTACGTGAGGCAAAGAGGGCAGCTGACCTGAGGTGGGGTCAGGGACTGGGTCAGTCATATGAAGAGAATAAGAAGAAGTTTTGGAAAGAAGTGAAGAGAGTAAGAAAGGCCGGCGCAAGAATTGAAGAGACAGTGAAAGATGGAAATGGAAGGTTGTTAAAAGGAGAGGAGGCAAGGAAAAGGTGGGCGGAATATTTTGAAAGTTTGCTGAATGTTGAGGATGATAGGGAGGCAGATATAATTGCTGTTCCAGGTGTTGAGGTGCCAGTGATGGGAGATGAGAATGAGAGAGAGATTACAATAGAGGAAGTGAGGAGAGCACTAGATGAAACGAGAGTAGGAAAAGCATCTGGTATGGATGGTGTGAAAGCTGAGATGTTGAAGGAAGGGGGTGTGACTGTAATTGAATGGTTGGTGAGATTGTTTAATGTGTGTTTTGTGTTGTCAATGATACCAGTAGATTGTGTCTGTGCATGTATTGTACCACTATATAAGGGTAAGGGAGATGTGCATGAGTGTTGTAATTCAAGAGGTATTAGTTTGTTGAGTGTAGTTGGAAAAGTGTATGGTAGAGTACTGATTAATAGGATTAAGGATAAAACAGAGAATGCAATCTTGGAAGTACAGGGTGGTTTTAGAAGAGGTAGGGGTTGTATGAATCAGATTTTTACAGTTAGGCAGATATGCGAGAAATATTTAGCAAAAGGTAAGGAGGTGTATGTTGCGTTTATGGATCTGGAGAAAGCATATGATAGAGTTGATAGGGAAGCAATGTGGAATGTGATGAGGTTATATGGAGTTGGTGGAAGGTGGTTGCAAGCAGTGAAAAGTTTCTACAAAGGTAGTAAAGCATGTGTTAGAATAGGAAATGAAGTGAGCGATTGGTTTCCGGTGAGAGTGGGGCTGAGACAGGGATGTGTGATGTCGCCGTGGTTGTTTAACTTGTATGTTGATGGAGTGGAGAGAGGTGAATGCTCGAGTGCTTGGACGATGATTAAAACTGGTAGACAAGAATGATCATGAATGGGAGGTAAATCAGTTGTTGTTTGCGGATGATACTGTACTGGTAGCAGACACAGAAGAGAAGCTTGACCGACTAGTGACAGAATTTGGAAGGGTGTGTGAGAGAAGGAAGTTGAGAGTTTATGTGGGTAAGAGTAAGGTTATGAGATGTACGAGAAGGGAAGGTGGTGCAAGGTTGAATGTCATGTTGAATGGAGAGTTACTTGAGGAGGTGGATCAGTTTAAGTACTTGGGGTCTGTTGTTGCAGCAAATGGTGGAGTGGAAGCAGATGTACGTCAGAGAGTCAATGAAGGTTGCAAAGTGTTGGGGGCAGTTAAGGGAGTAGTAAAAAATAGAGGGTTGGGCATGAATGTAAAGAGAGTTCTATATGAGAAAGTGATTGTACCAACTGTGATGTATGGATCAGAGTTGTGGGGAATGAAAGTGATGGAGAGACAGAAATTGAATGTGTTAGAGAAGAAGTGTCTGAGGAGTATGGCTGGTGTATCTCAAGTAGATAGGGTCAGGAACGAAGTGGTGAGGGTGAGAACGGGTGTAAGAAATGAGTTAGCGGCTAGAGTGGATATGAATGTGTTGAGGTGGTTTGGCCATGTTGAGAGAATGGAGAATGGCTGTCTGCTAAAGAAGGTGATGAATGCAAGAGTTGATGGGAGAAGTACAAGAGGAAGGCCAAAGTTTGGGTGGATGGATGGTGTGAAGAAAGCTCTGGGTGATAGGAGGATAGATGTGAGAGGGGCAAGAGAGCGTGCTAGAAATAGGAATGAATGGCGAGCGATTGTGACGCAGTTCCGGTAGGCCCTGCTGCTTCCTCCGGTGCCTTAGATGACCGCGGAGGTAGCAGCAGTAGGGGATTCAGCAGTATGAAGCTTCATCTGTGGTGGAAATGTGGGAGGTTGGGCTGTGGCACCCTAGCAGTACCAGCTGAACTCGGCTGAGTCCCTGGTTAGGCTGGAGGAATGTAGAGAGTAGAGGTCCCCTTTTTTGTTTCGTTTCTTGTTGATGTTGGCGGCCCCCCAAAATTGGGGGAGGTGCCTTTGGTATATGTATGTATGTATGTATTACGTACATAAAAGTCATTGCTTTGGGAGATGTAATTTCATCGATTGAAGAAATTCTTTTTACAGAAGAGAAAATACGATCACACCAGTTGAACTAGATTGAACGATTACAAATAAAGCTAATAACAAGAAAAAAAACATCTGCAGAATATGTCAGTAGTTTTCTTTAGATTGATGCAGACTGATAGAGAAGACAGTGGGCCAACCAACACCGTCTAATTGTTTCAATACTATACTAGAGACTTGAAGGTTAAAAGGTGTCTGGTTTGAGTTCCAGGTTCATCAGAATAGATGCTCACCGGAACGTCAGGCGGGAAAGCCCTACCCCCCAAACTGTGGTCCCCAACCACAGCAGTGGCCTCTCCAGTAAACAGCTTAAACTCACGGTCCCGGGCGGGGATCCATCTGGCCGTCATGCGAATGCTAGGCAAACTCGCTACCACTGTACTAGCCAGGAAGCTATTAAGTCTATTAAAAGGAAAACAGGGAAATTTTTCAGCTTTTGGGGTAAGCATCAATGTAAGGAAGCAAACAAGATTTTGGAGAAGTATATGTGAACATCAGGTGAAGTTTGGAAAACTAAAAAAAGAGAAAATGCTTAAAAGACTGGCATGTGGGTGCAGTACACAATCATTCATATTAATTTAGGATAGAAATAAATAAAATTCACTTATTCAATTTAAACAAAATTTTTATATAGATTTGATACTGTTGATTGAGGCAAAAACATCTGTTCAAGAAGTTGTTATTAATTCAGCACAAAGGTAAATTCCCCAGTGAAAGAGACACTCATATTACACAATAACTGAAATTTTACATTTAATAGAAGACTGGCATGAGAAAATAATTCTTACTAATGAATATTCTTCTATAAATGTCTCAGGGCTTAATACATTCTACCTCAAGTTGAAAAACATCCATACTTGTTTTAAATACTATAAAAGAGCTCAATCGTTAAAAGATTCTCCCTCTTCAGGTCATTATACCAATCGAGATGGTCAACAATCGCTTTAATATCAAGATTTTGAGCATAGCTGATCAGTGTACACATAAGCCTAAAATGCATATATGATCGATAAATGATATATATATAAAAAACTCAAAACATTTAATATGAGTAAACAAAAAATATAATAAGTAAAAAGTAAACTTTTTGTTTCTTTTTTAAATGCTTGAAAAATACATTCGACTTAAACACAAATCCTGCTTTTCCAACTAGGGTTGTAGCTTAGCAAATAATAATAATATAACTTTTGGATTTAGGTATATAACTACAAAAGTCAACAAATATTCAGGTTTCATATCAAATAAATATCAGGTTAATTAAGTATTGTATTTCTTACTGTATCAAATGATATTATGTAGTTATATTATTATTATTTGCTAAGCTACAACCCTAGTTGGAAAAGCAAGATGCTATAAGCCAAGGGGCCCCAACAGGGAAAATAGCCCAGTGAGGAAAGGAAGCAAGAATAAATAAAATATTTTAAGAACAGTGACATCATTAAAATAAACATTTCCTACATAAACTATAGAAACTTTAACAAAACAAGAGGAAGAGAAATCAGGTAGATTCAAGAAAACAAACACAGTTGACCTTATCATACGGGTTGAGATGGAAACAAGCTTCCGTTAATTGACCGATTGATTAAATGGAAATTATTTTCACCAATTGTTAGAAGAGACTGTGTGAGGAATTAAAACAATACTCTATTTTATTATTATAATTATTATTACTATCCAAGCTACAACCCTAATTGGAAAAGCAAGATGCTATAAGCCCAGGGGCTCCAATAGGGAAAAATAGCCCAGTGAGGAAAGGAAATAAGGAAATAAAGAACTGAAGAGAACAAATTAACAATAAATCATTCTAAAAAAAAGTAATGTCAAAAGAGATATGTCATATATATAAACTATTAACAACGTCAAAAACAAATATGTCATATATATACAGTACTATAAAAAGACTCATGTCCGCCTGGTCAACAAAAAAGCATTTGCTCCAACTTTGAACTTTTAAAGTTCTACTGATTCAACAACCCGATTAGGAAGATCATTCCACAACTTGGTAACAGCTGGAATAAAACATACTGCGTAGTATTGAGTCTTATGAAGGATTAACATAAGCAACGCCTAAACGCTTGGCTTCTTCCACACGCTTCAACTTCACCGGGCCAGATGACTTCTGCGTATTGCTTGCCTGAAATAGAAGTCTCAGAATTAGTCCTGTAGAAAAGACAATCTATGAAAGCTTTCATTGGAGAAATGACTGAAGATTAATCTCACTTAGTAATTTGAAGGTTTAATATTTTTCATGAAATATTAATTTAGCTTATAATTTAAAGGTTTAAAATTTGCAAAATTAATAATATATATTTGAATCTGATAAATTACTAATCATTCATTAAAATGAAATCACAAAATTGCTTTACAATTCAACCATATTCCTAAATATTCCCCTATGTCTCTTGCCAGGCTCTTCAAGTTCTTTAACACTGACAGTGTCACCTTTTCTTATTCCTGTACTGTACTGTGAAATCCAAATGCTCTATAAACAAGAACAACCTCAAAATTAATTCATTGAAACCTAGTAAGCAGACCCATACAAAAGAAAAAAGGTCTGAGAGTTGTACTAGTGACAATTACAATCATTACTAGCTAAGCTACAACCCTAGTTGGAAAAACAGGATGCTATAAGCACAAGGGGTCCAACAGGAAAATATAGCACAGTGAGGAAAGGAAACAATGATATCAATAAACTACAAAAGTAATGAACAATTAAATCAAATATTTTATGAGAAGTAACAGCATTGAAATAGATCTTTCTTATATACATACATATACCAAGGCACATTCCCCAATTTTGGGGGGTAGCCGACATCAAACAAATGAAACAAAAAAGGGGACATCTCCTCTTTCATATATAAACTATAAAAACTTAAACAAATCAATAGGAAGAGAAATAAGATAGAACAGCGTGCCCGAGTGTACTCTCAAGCAATAGATCATTTATTTCAAAAGACAGCAACAGATTATCTTCAAATGAAGGGGTAACTAACAAAGAAGCAAAGGGAAGAACATCTTCAAGAGCAATCATCAGTACAGAATTAATAGGGTGAAAATGAAGATGTTAGCTGACAAAAATAAAATCATGGTAGTTTCAAGATCTTTAATACTCTCAATTCCAGACTACTATTCGAATAAAATCATACCTTATTAACCTACAAGGGATAAGCACACTGACTTCTTACAAAACCCAGAGGCAATTGATACTTCAAAATACTAATAGCAATAATGTACATCATACAATGTAAGATTCTCCCATCAGGTCACCTCTGTCGAACTTAGAGGTGATATTGTAACAGAGTTGACTAACATCAAGACGTTTGTCCACTACAGACACATGCATTACAGTATAGGCAAAGTTTGAACTCCGATTGATTAAGTTTCCTCATATGCAAAACAAAGTAACTTATTAATACTATTATAACTAGCTAAGCTACAACCCTAGTTGGAAAAGCCCCAGGGCTCCAACAAGGAAAAATAGCCCAGTGGGGAAAGGAAATAAGGCAATAAATAAACAATATAAAAAGTAATGAACAATTAAAATAAAGTATTTTAAAAATTTAACTTTAAAACATATTTCCTATATAAACTATAAAAAGATTTATGTCATCCAATTCAACAAAAAAAATTTTTTTTTGCAAGTTTGAACTTTTGAAGTTCTACCAATTCAACTACCCGATTAGGAAGATCTTTCCACAACTTGGTCACAGCTGGAATAAAACTTCTAGTATACTGTGTAGTATTGAGCCTCATGATGGAGAAGGCCTGACTATTAGAATTAGCTGCTTGCCTAGTATTATGCAGTACTAGAGGTAATTCAAGCTAACTAAACAGATCATGGATGAAATAGCACTGATACTTTCCATTAAAGACAATCTCATAGTCCTTAATATGGTGAATTATTTATAGAAAATGTCAATTTGGTACTAGACTGTGAGGTACATTATATACAACTCAATACTTACGAAAGTTATGAATTAATAAAACTATTAATTCACTACTTATCGTATTGAGTAATATTTTTAAAAAGTTTACCATTAAATATTTTTTCAGGTGAAGTCTACCAACGCTGGAAGTTCAAAGACTGGAAAATCTGAGGAAAGACTTTTACAATCACGTAAATAGAGAAAATATACATCTTTAGTATATAAACAGTACAAAACAGGAACTGTAGCAACAACTCCAGAGGAATAATGAAATATGTAGAATAACTAATAAATAAAGTTTATTATATAATAGGTTTTTATTATTTACTAATGAGGCTTTATTAGTTTTATTACTCTTATACTCTGGCAATTTACTCCTCTCTAAGTTGTTTGCGCTCTGCAATCCTACTCCTGCTCTGCAAACCTCTTCAGTTCTTCTCCTTTGTGCTCTGCGACTCTAGTCCTCTCTCAGCTCTTTGTGCTCTGCGATTTTCCACCTCTCTATTCTTCCTTTGTGCTCTGCGACTCTAGTCCTCTCTCAGCTCTTTGTGCTCTGCGATTTTCCACCTCTCTGTTCTTCGTCCTTTGTGCTCTGCGACTCTAGTCCTCTCTCAGCTCTTTGTGCTCTGCGATTTTCCACCTCTCTGTTCTTCGTCCTTTGTGCTCTGCGACTCTAGTCCTCTCTCAGCTCTTTGTGATCTGCGATTTTCCACCTCTCTATTCTTCGTCCTTTGTGCTCTGCGACTCTAGTCCTCTCTCAGCTCTTTGTGATCTGCGATTTTCCACTCTTAGTGCTCTGCGACTCTAGTCCTCTCTCAGCTCTTTGTGATCTGCGATTTTCCACCTCTCTGTTCTTCGTCCTTTGTGCTCTGCGACTCTAGTCCTCTCTCAGCTCTTTGTGATCTGCGATTTTCCACCTCTCTATTCTTCGTCCTTTGTGCTCTGCGACTCTAGTCCTCTCTCAGCTCTTTGTGATCTGCGAACCTCTCTATTCTTCGTCCTTTGTGCTCTGCGACTCTAGTCCTCTCTCAGCTCTTTGTGATCTGCGATTTTCCACCTCTCTGTTCTTCGTCCTTTGTGCTCTGCGACTCTAGTCCTCTCTCAGCTCTTTGTGCTCTGCGATTTTCCACCTCTCTATTCTTCGTCAGCCTTTGTGCTCTACGACTCTAGTCCTCTCTCAGCTCTTTGTGCTCTGCAACTCTTAGTGCTCTACGACTCTAGTCCTCTCTCAGCTCTTTGTGCTCTGCAACTCTTAGTGCTCTACGACTCTAGTCCTCTCTCAGCTCTTTGTGCTCTGCGACTCTCCTGGAATAGAAAATGGAAAGGGTGATATCTATTCACAGGGCATGTTTGTTACCTTAACTTCAATATTTTAATACTTTTTGTAAGTATTTCAAGCAAACTTTACTACATAAACTAAAAAATAATTAACAGATTGTAAAGCCCATTTTAGAATTGTATCAAATTGCATTTTCATATGGAATAAACTTAACTTCGTCCTGAATTGAAACTCTAGTCAATTCCCAAACTAACAAATTTCAAAAATTCTTGATTGTTAACCGTGGAATCTTTGTAAAATACAATTTGTCCTATTTCCTGTGATTACAAAGCCATACAGATCTTGACTAGATATTGCTGGGAAGGTGGCAGTTTGATATTCTACATCACCCCGACTGTAGACATGCCCAAATACACAAACGCGTTTGAGGCCATGGTCAAATCCACTTAAAGTAAAATCCACTAAAATAAGCAGATTAAAATCACCCCAAAAATGCAAAGTAAAATCCACTCAAAAAGACAGATAGTGTCTACTATTAAAAAAGCTTAAAGGTAGAGTCCACTAGAAAAAGGCAAGAAAGGTAATATCCACTAAAAAAGCAAGGTAGTGTCCACTAAAAAACCAAGGTAGAGTCCACTAAATAAGGCGAGGTAGAGTCCACTAAAATAAAGCAAGGTAGTGTCCTAAAAAAAAACCAAGGTTGTGTCCACTAAAAAGCAAGGTAGAGTCCACTAAAAAAGCGAGGTAGCGTCCACTAAAAATGCAAAGTAGAGTCCACTAAAAAAAGCAAAGTAAATTCCACTATAAAGGAAAGTTAGCGTCCACTCAAAAAGCAAGGTACAGCCCACAGGGTAAAGCAAAGAAAGTCGACAGGGAAAAGCAAAGAAAGTTCACAGGGAAAAGCAAGGTAAAGCCAACAGGGAAAAGCAAGGTAAAGCCCACAGGGAAAAGCAAAGAAAGTCCACATGAAAAAGCAAGGTAAAGCCCAAAGAAAGTCCACAGGGAAAAGCAAAGAAAGTCCACAGGGAAGAGCAAGGTAATGCCCACAGGGAAAAGCAAGATAAAGTCCACAGGGAAAAGCAAGGTAAAGTCCACAGGGAAAAGCAAGGTACACCCCACAGGGAAAAGCAAAGAAGGTCGACAGGGAAAAGCAAAGAAAGTCCACAGGAAAAAGCAAGGTAAAGCCCACAGGGAAAAGCAAAGAAAGTCCACATGAAAAAGCAAGGTAAAGCCCAAAGAAAGTCCACAGGGAAAAGCAAAGAAAGTCCACAGGGAACAGCAAGGTAAAGCCCACAGGGAAAAGCAAGGTAAAGTCCACAGGGAAAAGAGGTAAAGCCCACAGGGAAAAGCAAAGAAAGTCCACAGGGAAAAGCAAAGAAAGTCCACATGAAAAAGCAAGGTAAAGCCCAAAGAAAGTCCACAGGGAAAAGCAAATAAAGTCCACAGGGAACAGCAAGGTAAAGTCCACATGAAAAAGAAAAGTAAAGCCCACATGAAAAAGCAAGGTAAAGCCCACAGGGAAAAGCAAGGTAAAGCCCACAGGGAAAAGCAAAGAAAGTCCACATGAAAAAGCAAGGTAAAGCCCAAAGAAAGTCCACAGGGAAAAGCAAAGAAAGTCCACAGGGAAGAGCAAGGTAAAGCCCACAGGGAAAAGCAAGGTAAAGCCCACAGGAAAAGCAAAGAAAGTCCACAGGGAAAAGCAAGGTAAAGTCCACATGAAAAAGAAAAGTAAAGCCCACATGAAAAAGAAAAGTAAAGCCCACATGAAAAAGCAAGGTAAAGCCCACAGGGAAAAGCAAAGCAAGTCCATGGGGAAAAGCAAGGTAAAGCCTACATGAAAAAGCAAGGTAAAGCCCACAGGGAAAAGCAAGGTAAAGCCCACATGAAAAAGCAAGGTAAAGCCCACAGAGAAAAGCAAAGAAAGTCCACATGAAAAAGAAAAGTAAAGCCCACATGAAAAAGCAAGGTAAAGCCCACAGGGAAAAGCAAGGTAAAGCCCACAGGGAAAAGCAAGGTAAAGCCGACAGGGAAAAGCAAGGTAAAGCCCACATGAAAAAGAAAAGGAAAGCCCACATGAAAAAGCAAGGTAAAGCCCACAGGGAAAAGCAAGATAAAGTCCACATGAAAAAGAAAAGTAAAGCCCACATGAAAAAGCAAGGTAAAGCCCACAGGGAAAAGCAAGGTAAAGCCCACAGGGAAAAGCAAGGTAAAGCCCACAGGGAAAAGCAAGGTAAAGCCCACAGGGAAAAGCAAAGAAAGTCCACAGGGAAAAGCAAGGTAAAGTCCACATGAAAAAGGAAAGTAAAGCCCACATGAAAAAGCAAGGTAAAGCCCACAGGGAAAAGCAAGGTAAAACCCACAGGGAAAAGCAAGGTAAAGCCCACATGGAAAAGCAAAGAAAGTCCACAGGGAAAAGCAAGGTAAAGTCCACATGAAAAAGAAAAGTAAAGCCCACAGGGAAAAGCAAAGCAAGTCCATGGGGAAAAGCAAGGTAAAGCCCACATGAAAAAGCAAGGTAAAGCCCACAGGGAAAAGCAAGGTAAAGCCCACATGAAAAAGCAAGGTAAAGCCCACATGAAAAAGCAAGGTAAAGCCCACAGGGAAAAGCAAAGAAAGTCCACATGAAAAAGAAAAGTAAAGCCCACAGGGAAAAGCAAGGTAAAGCCCACAGGGAAAAGCAAGGTAAAGCCGACAGGGAAAAGCAAGGTAAAGCCCACATGAAAAAGAAAAGTAAAGCCCACATGAAAAAGCAAGGTAAAGCCCACAGGGAAAAGCAAGATAAAGTCCACATGAAAAAGAAAAGTAAAGCCCACAGGGAAAAGCAAGGTAAAGCCCACAGGGAAAAGCAAGGTAAAGCCCACAGGAAAAGCAAAGAAAGTCCACAGGGAAAAGCAAGGTAAAGTCCACATGAAAAAGAAAAGTAAAGCCCACATGAAAAAGCAAGGTAAAGCCCACAGGAAAAGCAAAGAAAGTCCACAGGGAAAAGCAAGGTAAAGTCCACATGAAAAAGAAAAGTAAAGTCCACATGAAAAAGCAAGGTAAAGCCCACAGGGAAAAGCAAAGAAAGTCCACAGGGAAAAGCAAGGTAAAGCCCACAGGAAAAGCAAAGAAAGTCCACAGGGAAAAGCAAGGTAAAGTCCACATGAAAAAGAAAAGTAAAGCCCACATGAAAAAGCAAGGTAAAGCCCACAGGAAAAGCAAAGAAAGTCCACAGGGAAAAGCAAGGTAAAGTCCACATGAAAAAGAAAAGTAAAGTCCACATGAAAAAGCAAGGTAAAGCCCACAGGGAAAAGCAAGGTAAAACCCACAGGGAAAAGCAAGGTAAAGCCCACATGGAAAAGCAAAGAAAGTCCACAGGGAAAAGCAAGGTAAAGTCCACATGAAAAAGAAAAGTAAAGTCCACATGAAAAAGCAAGGTAAAGCCCACAGGGAAAAGCAAGGTAAAACCCACAGGGAAAAGCAAGGTAAAGCCCACATGGAAAAGCAAAGAAAGTCCACAGGGAAAAGCAAGGTAAAGTCCACATGAAAAAGAAAAGTAAAGCCCACATGAAAAAGCAAGGTAAAGCCCAGAGGGAAAAGCAAGGTAAAGCCCACATGAAAAAGCAAGGTAAAGCCCACATGAAAAAGCAAGGTAAAGCCCACAAGGAAAAGCAAGGTAAAGCCCACATGAAAAAGCAAGGTAAAGTCCACATGAAAAAGCAAGGTAAAGTCCACAGGGAAAAGCAAGGTAAAGTCCACATGAAAAAGAAAAGTAAAGCCCACATGAAAAAGCAAGGTAAAGCCCACAAGGAAAAGCAAGGTAAAGCCCACATGAAAAAGCAAGGTAAAGTCCACATGAAAAAGCAAGGTAAAGTCCACAGGGAAAAGCAAGGTAAAGCCCACATGAAAAAGAAAAGTAAAGCCCACAGGGAAAAGCAAAGAAAGTCCACAGGGAAAAGCAAGGTAAAGTCCACATGAAAAAGCAAGGTAAAGCCCACATGAAAAAGCAAGGTAAATTCACTGGGAAAAGTAAGGCAAGTCCACTAATAAAAGCAAGGTGAAGTCCACTAATAAAAGCAAGGTTTAGTCCACTAATAAAAGCTATTTACTAAGCATGAAATCTCAAAAACTGCAAAAATTAACTTTTAATGTATGCGATTTGCTAAAATCCCACTTAAATTAAATTATATCGGGATGTGCCCAACCCAATAACTTACTATATAAACGGAAGTGATTAGAAAGAAAAAAAAAACGGCAAGTGCTGGTATAAAGCCGATATTAACTAAAAACAATGAATTTGTCGTTTTTAATGGAAATGAAGAAAAATTTAATGTGTAATTTGCCATATTTGATAAACCTATTTTGATTTACATCAGAATATAGCTATATGCCTAACCACGACAAATTTTAAGCCTAATTAAAAAAGTTGATCAAATCTAGTACAGCAAAATCGGCTTCAAAACATTTAACTGACAAAATCAATCGAGATAACATTAAAAAGTTTACTAGATCTATATTCTTTGAATAGAATCACTTAAAAATAATCATTCATCCATGTTTAAAACTATGCTAAATCTTTTTAAAAGGTTAAGTCAGCGAACGTCGAACAGAGTTTCAAAAAGACAGAACACGGCCACATTAACACGAACTAGATTTTTAAAATTTATACCCGTCACATACCTTTGATACCTTCTGCTCTTGACAGAGACCCAGCTGCACAAGATTGCTGTTAGAGCTACCTCTTTCAAAGTAAGGTGAAGACAGCCACAGGGATCTAAAGGTCAGATACAGTCGTCTGACGTGTTATTTTAGTGTCCTTGCACGAAGAGGAGAGCCCTCTGGGATCAGTTTGAGTAATCATTTCTGCTCAGAAAAAAAATCTTAATTTTGATTTTTAACCATAGGATTAGTTTTCTTTTAAACTTAATTCCACAGCTTAAAATAATATAGCAAATGCTTGTATTGAGTATTCACATAAAAAAGCCTGGCTTTCTTTATTGTTAATCAGATTCATCTGTTTATCAAGAAGTTGCATTTTGGCTATACTCAAAACTTTTTTTTTTTTTTTTTTTTTGACAGAAACCATGCTATTATTCGTATATTTTGTTTTTCTTAGGATTCTTAGTGTCTTGTTTTTCGTGGATTTTTTTTTATCAGTGTTCCAATCAGTCACATATATGCCAATCAAGATACGAAAACACCCAAACTTGTTAAAAATCGTTAATGAAAAAAAGGGAGGGGGGTGGGGGGATGTTGCTTTAAAGGTTTTAAAACAATCTGGAAAAATGTTCCAGATAAGACTTTTAAGCAAATAAATTACTGAAAACTCAACATGCATTCAGAATTATTCATAATTTTAAATATATATTTATTTTTCTTTCACTAATGGATTCCTTAAATAACCAATACTAGAATGTGGACATTCAGAAAATCAATAATCGATTTTATATCAAGAAGCACGCTGATGTTCCCTAATCTAAGATATGCTTCAAGTCATCACTAAAACGTTACTAAGATGAATTTATCAGATTGAGGCTGTTTATTAGACTCCACAAATGATCCTGAAGGTTATAAGAGCTTTTAAAATTTATAACTATAGTTATATATACAATAACTGAACATGTCCTGATGCCCTCGTATAAATCGAAGATTTAACTTTACACAAAACCTACAGTACCGACTTAGACCAAACTTGGTATTCATATTGGGTATGTCCCAAGGAAGAATCGGTAACATTTTGGATCAAACAAATTAAATTACAAGTAGTGCGCAACAATTCTTTGAAAATAATAGCAATGTTGAGTAAGGGCAAATATATTCATTTTATTTTTTGTGTGTGAGCATTACGCAAAAATTAGAGAACCAATTCCAACAAAACTTAGTTGACATGTGGGGTATAACCCAGGGATAAATCCATTTGATTTTGAAGTAAATACATCGAAGTACAAGTCTACAGTGGAGTTAAGATCAAAATAAGACTGCTTGGGTTGGCAAAGACGTGCATTAATAGAGAATACCAGTTCCCGCAGGGAATATTATCACTCAAACGTTTTCCTAATTACTATCCATACCTCGCGTTAATCAACTTTGCTAACTTGAATTGTTGTTTTATTTTGGTCTGGTGGATGTTATCAGAAAATAACAAATTTGTGATGTTTGTGGAATTTGTGGTTCTTCCCAAGAAAGTTGAACTAACTCAATGATCTTAATACGTAGTTTGGATAATGGACAAGTAAAATAAAAACTCCTAAGGATTTCTATATAAGTTTTGAAAACTCAAAACTTATCGGTTAGAAGTATATATATATATATATATATATATATATATATATATATATATATATATATATATATATACATATACGTATACGTATATATATATATATATATTTATATATATATATATATATATATATATATATATATATATATATATATATATACATACATATACGTATACGTATATATATATATATATATATATATATATATATATATATACATACATATACGTATACATATACCTTTACATATATATATATATATATATATATATATATATATATATATATATTATATATATACATTATATATATATATATATATATATATATATATATATATATATATATATATATATATATATATATATATATATATATATATATAGGGCCAAGAGAGATTAGTTGAAAAACTTTCAACTGGGCTCCACAAGGAACTAGAAGAGTTGGAGGACGCATACCTACATGGTTAAGGACTATGAAATGGTCAGAATTATAAAATAATCTTATGCAACATTATGGCTGCACTGATTAAACCCTCAAACAAACGTACATATCTGGTTTGAATGGAACAGGCACAGAGAGAGAGAGAGAGAGAGAGAGAGAGAGAGAGAGAGAGAGAGAGAGAGAGAGAGAGAGAGAGAGAGAGAGAGAGAGAGAGAGGAAGGAAAATAAATCTAGTACCAATTTATAGAAAGCATAACCAAATGAAATAATGTTTATATAAAAAAATGCTGCTCATAATAGCGGGTGGTTCTTTATAAGACTATACAACCGTCTTTGCAACATTCATCCTTCAACATTCATTGAACATCCACTGCGCATAGGCAAAGATTATAAAAAAACAATATGGCAGTAGTAGATATACTAATAAATGCTCACCATACTGAGCTTCACATTTGTAATGCCACTTCAAATCATTATTAATATTTCATTGGAACATATATATATATATATATATATATATATATATATATATATATATATATATATATAATATATATATATATATACACAAACACCCATATTATATTAATTAACATAATAAAAACAATTAGTCTAAATGAATCAACCTTACTAGAGAGAGAGAGAGAGAGAGAGATTTTCCGGCACCCTGACATATATATATATATATATATATATATATATATATATATATATATATATATATATAAGAGATATATATATATATATATATATATATATATATATATATATATATATATATATATAATATATATGAGATATATATATATATATATATATATATATATATATTTATATATATATATAATATAAGAGAGAGAGAGAGAGAGAGAGAGAGAGAGAGAGAGAGAGAGAGAGAGAGAGAGAGAGAGAGAGAGAGAGAGAGAGAGAGAGAGAGAGACATTAGACGAGGTTAAAAGGATGCTAGTGAGTGGCAATAGAGAGAACGAGTGTGAGTCATCAGACGAGGTTTAAAGGATGTTCGTGAGTGGCAAGAGAGAGAGAGAGAGAGAGAGAGAGAGAGAGAGAGAGAGAGAGAGAGAGAGATCGGAGCGAAGAACAAGGTGAATATTCTAGCAACAATAAAATAAAACCTTTTTCATCAAACGTAGCAGAATTTCATTTTTACAATGCTGCCAATCCCTATCTTGGGTGTCAAGCTGACCCCAGAGAGAGAGAGAGAGAGAGAGAGAGAGAGAGAGAGAGAGAGAGAGAGAGAGAGAGAGAGAGAGAGAGAGCCAGCCCTTTCCTCCACTGAGAAATGAGCATCATATATATATATATATATATATATATATATATAGTTATAGCAGACTAAAAATATTTTTGCTGTACTCACCAATGTCATAGGGACTTCAAAAAGCACCGGCCACGCTGGTTTCTGTAGAGGAAACAAGAAATACCAGTTATTCCCGACCACAATAAAAAATAATCAGTTCTCTTCCAACGTTTTCAGAGTGATTTTACATCCATCAATATCAAGAAAATCGATATTTAGATATGACAGTACCAACTCATCATGATGCTATAAGCCCAAGGGTCACCCCCCCCCCCCCCCCCCCCCGGGGGAAAGTAGCCCATTAAGGAAAGGAAATGAGTAAATGAATAAACTGACTCGTAAGAGAATATAGTCCCATTTCTTGGTTTTACCCATCAGACTTCTCATAATATATCGAAATTAATAAAATCAATTATTTTATATAAGTTAACCTGGCAGTTTAAACAGTTCAAAACACTAACAAAACTACGCTAAAATGCTTAAATTCGATTACTTACTCATCCTATAGTATCATTTAGTCTCTCGTGAAATGAAATAATTATAAATTTATTTGGATTTGGGCTGAGGTATGAAAAGAACAATGTATAAGAATACAGGTTAAATCTATATCGCACAGAAGAAAATATTTTTTGCCTTGGAGAGTCAAAAGATATTTCAAGCGATTGAATTATTGAGTTCTGGGTATCTGAAAGGCTACAACGGAGACCCAGGATTTCATTGAAGAAAATACATATATAGCTCGGCAACTCTGGTTGTGATGATTTGCCAACTTGGTCCCACACCTAAATAATTTGAATTGCGAGAAAATTTAAGTTATTTATATGATCAATTGTGTACATGGTGCTCTGGTAATGGCTTATTATGAAAATTGGGAACTGGTGAGATTGACGATTCTTACTACATAACAGGAAGGAATTCTGGAATCTACTTAAACCTACTTGATTTCAGCCAAGCAGTGTGATCACTTTTCCTTGTGTGACTAATGGGATGACGTGAAGAGATCAACGACTAATTCATCAAGAACTATTCAGGACAAACCAAGAGAAAGTCATCAAATCAAAAGAAATATTAATTCAAATTCGGAACCAAATCTTATTGCTACGAGTTCACATAATGGAGAACTTCAGGGCAAAGATAGTTATAGTCGAACCAAACGAAAGTGGAGGATGAGACACAGAATATATTGTGTGGACGATTTCCGTCATTTTACCTGGAGTTTTCGGTTTGGAGAAGTCCTCAAACAGAAGATGGATTAAGGTCTTAAAGGTGGGTGGGATCTGTCAGTCATAATCTCGGATGTATTGTCCTTTTAAGCTCTTTTTTTTCTCTCCAGGTGCTCAGTGGAAAGCAACTAAAATCCTTGGAGGGATTTTGATTCTAGGACAACCAGAGATACACAGGGAGATTATTACAAGTCATTCATAAATACTTTACCTTAAAACCCTCCTGTCATATTCATAAGATTGTTCCTCTTGCTCTGATTGTATATAACTATTGTATATATGATACATGCATATACAGTATTTTCTATATATATATATATATATATATATATATTATATATATATATTTTATATATATATATATATATATATATATATTTATATATATATATATTTATATGTATATATATTTATATTTATATATATATAAATATATATATATTTATATTTATATATATATAAAATATATATATATATATAAATATATATATATATAAATATATATATATATTTATATATACATATATAATATATATATATACATATATATAATATATATATAATATATATAATATATATATCCAATATATATATATATATATGTAATATATATATGAATATATAATATATATAATACAGTATATATATATAATATATATATATATATATATATATACAGCACATATGTATCTATATAGGTCTATAAATATCTATATACATATGTCTATATACACATATATATATATATATATATATATATATATATATATATATATATATATATATATATATATATATATATATATATTTATATATACATTTATATATATATATATATATGTCTATATATATATATATATATATATATATATATATATATATATATATACACAAATACCCATGATATAATTAATATAATGAAAAACAATTAGTCTAAATGAATCAACCTTACTAGAGAGAGAGAGAGAGAGAGAGAGAGAGAGAGAGAGAGAGAGAGAGAGAGAGAGAGAGAGAGAGAGAGAGTTTTCCGGCACCCTGACATATATAAATAAATATATATATATATATATATATATATATAAATATATATGTGTATATACTGTATATATATGTGTATATATATATATATATATATATATATATATTTTTATACTGTATATATGTGTGTATATATATATATATATATATATATATATATATATATATATATATATATATATATATATTATATATATATATATAGAGAGAGAGAGAGAGAGAGAGAGAGAGAGAGAGAGAGAGAGAGAGAGAGAGAGGGAGGGAGAGAGAGAGAGAGAGAGAGAGAGAGAGAGAGAGTCATAAGACGAGGTTAAAAGGATGCTTGTGGGTGGCAAGAGAGAGAGAGAGAGAGAGAGAGAGAGAGAGAGAGAGAGAGAGAGAGAGAGAGAGAGAGAGAGGAGCGAAGAACAAGGTGAATATGCGAAACCAGCGTGGAAGACCAAGTGGGGGGTAGACACGCCTGGGATTCGGACGAGGAGAACAGGATGATCATGTTCGAGCTCGGAAACAAGGATAACCCCCACATCAACAAGATGATTCAGGAGAGGGTCTTACCTTTGCGGACGCTGGAAAGTATCCGCACTAAAAGGAAGACCACCAAGTACAAGAGAAAGGTGGCTGCTCTTGTGCACCCAATGACCTACAGTGTAACCCCACCACTTCGGGACTGCTGGGGAACGCCCACAAGGATCCGAGTGGAGGAGGCAGCAACAGGAACCTTGAAACGACGACGGGGAACACCAACAGCTAATGTAGAGAAAACCCCGCCTACGAAGGAGGACTATTCACCAAGAAGGAGGACAGGAGCCCGACCAAGTGACCACCGATTTGACGACGCACCAACGAGGACGACATCGTTGTTGTGGCCTCAACTAGAGTTGGACTAACATCGGCTATCAAGAACCTACTAGATGAAGCAGGCAAGCTGGGCCTTGAGCCTGGCCTAGGAAAGTGTGCCACAGCAGGGATAGTCGGCGACCGCAGCAGGAAAACTTGGTACATAGAGAGCCGCCCGTTCGCATATGGGAACAACAACATCCCAGCCACCAGTCCCGACGGATTTTATAAGTATCTGGGGATCGAGGTCGGGCTGGTGGTGAATGCTAATGGTGCAAAGCTAATTGGGAAGGCCAGGACTGAGCTGGGGAATCTTCAGATGGCGCCATTGAATTATTAAAAGAAGGAGTTTTACCAGCCCAATGAGTCAAGCTTGACTCTCACAGGGCTGGCCCGAAAAAAAATCGGGATATAAAGAAATATAAGATTATCAAAAATTCAATTGATAAGGAAAAAAAATAAATAAATGAAAAAAAAGAATTATATATATGTATATACAGTATATACTTATAATCTTTAAATATTCTAAATATGGGTGAATAGATGGATGAATAAATATATATATATATGAAATCTGAGTGATGAAAATAATTAACAACATATTAAATCTATGTAATTTAAAATGAATTAGTAAAAAAACTTAGGTAAAAATTTAGATTCTATCAATAATACGTGAATTCCTTAAAAAGGTTAAAATTCTAAAAACAGAAAAATTACTTGATTCAGTTAAAATTTCAGAAAAAGTTTTCTGACCAAAACATATCTCTCTCGCTGGAGAACTTTACAAACCGAAAATATATGTTTAATAGATAAAAAAGTATCACACTCACTGCACATTGGAACAGTGCCGTGAGGTGTACTCATTAAAAATTCATGGGTTAATCTCGAGTGCCCAATTCGTAATCTGGTTAAGCCTCAGCAAAAGTTCTGGTCACTTAAGAACGTGCTGGTACCCAGGCTGAAGCATATAGCCATATTTGGAAACTTGAAAAATTATCATCTAGCTTCAGTTGATAAGGAAATACGCAAGTTCGTCAGGAGGTGTCTACATCTGCCAGGCGATACACCACTCGGAGCATTCTACACAGGTACAGCAGTTGGAGGCCTCGGAATCTACAACTTCACCGACGGCGTTCCAAAGGACCTGCTAGAATGCTACAGATGTTTGACGAGATCTCCAGATCCATTGGTAGCAAGGATAGCTGCTGAACTAGTCCAACAACATCGGGCCCCTGCTGCCACAGACTGGGGATCAAGTCTCTACAATACCGTAGATGGGTGTGGGCTCAGAGAGGCGGCTTATGGACTCAGGCCCAAATGGCTGGACTCTGGCACGCGTCTGATGAAAGGGGGAGCATTCTGTAACGCCGTGAAGCTCAAATTAGGTATCCTGACAACACCGGCCCGGAGCGCACGAGGAAGAGTACAGAGCAGCCGATGCGATCTAAGCTGTAATGCCCCCGGAACCCTGCATCACATCATGCAGACGTGTCCAGCTGTTCAGTCATGGAGAATCAAGAGGCACAACAAGATCCAAGACCTTATGCAAGAAAGCCACCGAAGCAGGGTATCTTACAGTAAGCGAACCCCGGATCACAACCAGACAAGGGCTCCGCAAACCTGATTTGGTCATATGGAAAGATGGCGAATCAATGGTTATTGACGTGCAAGTGAATGCTGACGCCAACGTTAGATCCCTCGAATTCTTTGACGCAGCAAAAGTAGCAAAGTATAACACTACATGCATCAAAGACACCGTCAAAGAGCTGACAGGGACAGAACCCACTATTAAGGCAATAACTGGGAACTGGCGTGGTGTTCTGTCCAGAGGGACTATCAGCCTATGCCAGAGGCTCAAGATGTCTATGAGTGATTTGGACCTAATGACGGTCAAAATTCTGGAAGGTGGATTGTCCATGTACTCTAACTAGATGGGCATGGCGGGCGGCGGCGACGTAACCAAGTGTCTTCGGCCACGAAGATCGACCGATTGACGTTCCTCCGGGGACAGAAGAACTGCGTCCCTGTTGAGTGGAGATGGTCACCGGTAGAGTCTACGACGGAGATTGTTTAAGACCGCGTTAACCGTTGAGACTTAAGGCTAGTATGTAAGGAATAAGTTAAGTTTAAGATCCGTTTTAACCAGGTTCCTATGTAAATACCTACTGTGTAGATAAAGATCATCATCATCTGCGTAGGAAAGGAACCTAACCTTGAGATATAGTAGAGAGGTACCAGCTGGTCTTAGGATTGTAATCGTTAGGTGAGAGCTCTCAGTTAGGGTTAGGTGAAAAAAAAAAAATAGCCAAATGCCTCGTCATTTAATTAGTGACGCGCATGAATGGATTAACGAGATTCCCACTGTCCCTACCTACTATCTAGCGAACCCACAGGCAGGGGAACGGGCCTGCACACAACAGCGGTTAAAGAAGACCCTGTTGAGCTTGACTCTAGTCTGATATTGTAGAGACATCAGAGGTGTAGCATAGGTGGGAGGTCTTGGCATTCGTGCCCTGGCCGACAGTGAAATACCACTACTCTGATCGTTTCTCTACTTACTCGGTGAAGTGGAACCGGAGCTTGGCTCCCAAGGTGGGCCAGTGTCTCTGAGATTCTAGCTCCAAGCTGTTTACGGTGCGGGCCGTCCGTGGCCGAGCTCTCCGGAGCGAGGCGGCGGCGGCCCGCGGTGGGCGTGCGCGCCCGATGGCGATCCTGACCGAGGACAGTATCAGGTGGGGAGTTTGACTGGGGCGGTACATCTGTCAAATGGTAACGCAGGTGTCCCAAGGCTAGCTCAGCGAGGACAGAAACCTCGCGTAGGGTAAAAGAGCAAAAGGTAGCCTGATCTTGATTTTCAGTACGAATACGGGCTGCGAAAGCACGGTCTATCGATCCTTTTGACCTTTCAAGAGTTTTAAGCAAGAGGTGTCAGAAAACTTACCACAGAGATAACTGGCTTGTGGCGGCCAAGCGTTCATAGCGACGTCGCTTTTTTATCCTTCGATGTCGGCTCTTCTTAGCATTGTGAAGCAGAAATTACAAAGCCTTGGATTGTTCACCCGTCAATAGGGAACGTGAGCTGGGTTTCGACCGTCGCGAGACAGGTTAGTTTTACCCTACTGTTGTTGCGCGTGTCGTTGCGATAGCAGTCTTGTTCAGTACGAGAGGAACCGCAAGACCGGGCCGCTGGTGTCGCTCCTGGCGGAGACGTCAAGGGAGCGGGGCTACGCCCGCCGGATTTACGTCTGAACGCCTCTAAGACGGAATCCGGGCTTGAGTTAGCAACGATAGGACGTATTGTGCGGAGCGCTGGGAACCGGCCCAAAGATATGGACCTGGCCGCCGCGCCACCAGGCCGGCCGGCGGCGGGGCTGGTTCATCCGAGCCAGTCCGAAGGTGAGTGCCCTTGCAAAGAGAGAAAGTCAATTGGGAGGTTGTCGCGCCAGGCTCGGCGGCAAGTACGACGACTACGGCCCTCCCCCTTTCTCTAATAGAGATCATCCCACGGCCCAGTGCGCCGTACGGCAAACCGCCTCAACACGACTTGCGTAGAAAGTCGGGGTGTCGTAAGGGGTAGAGCAGCGAGCAATCCCAAACAAGCTGCGATCCTCTTAGATCCTGCATTGACCGGCTCACGGTATTATCCTGTTCGTCGCGGGCGACTGCCAGTGGTGACGGGGGTGGCAGCAGCGGCAGCTTGGCCTGCTCGCCGCCGCCTCCTTCCCGCCGGCTGTTTTGCTGCGCGATTCCCTTGTGCTTTAAGGACATCTCAATGTCCCCTACCTCCGAGTTGAGGGTGTTGTCCGAAGTCGCCGGGTCGAGCCACTAGGCCAGAACCAGCCGCAGCCCCTGCACCCCTACCTCTATAACCCAGCGCTTTGCTCGCTTTAAACTAGGAAGAGGTGGTACAGATGCGGACGAGGAGCTGCGGCGGCAGTCTAGTGGCTAGGCGGGGCGTCCCAACAGGGGGAAGCTAAGTCTGCGATCGCAGGCATTCGCGTCGGCCGACTTGTGAGGCCGACAATTTGCTTTTTGAGTTGGCCCAGTCAGTCAGTGGCTGTGGCGTGCTCCAAGCCATTCGGTTCTGCCCGATATAACAGTCTTGAAGGAGGTGCCAGGGACGCGGCAACGAACGCACTCCCGCACCCAGACGGAGAGACGAGGCTCTTGGCAGTGTCCTAGACGTTGCGGAGGTCCGGGCAGCGCGCACACAAGCTGTGCCAAAGTGGCCGTGGCTATAGCCGAGAGAGGGCTATTGGTTGGTTAGCGCTAAAACCACCTTCTTTCCGGGATTCATGTAGGGCAGTGCAATAGCACATGCTCAATGCAGCATGAAGAGCCGAAATTTCCTTTGCGAGAGAAGGCATTGTGGTTGAGTCTGCGACTCTATGTTCCCCTGGCCGAATCCTTAGCAACACCTGCAGATGTTGGTGCAGCAACAATTGCAGCTTCAGCAGTAGGAAGTGCATTAGTGCTTTTGAGAGAGAAGGCAGCGTACCTTCTAAGTTGCTGTGTGCTTGCGGATGTAGGGCTTTGTGGTCTCGAGTCCGTCTGTCAAAACCCGGAACAACAAAGACTGCAGTACAACCGCCTTTGTGAGACAAGTTGTTGTACATAGAGCTGTGTGCTCTTGTCATGGAGGCCTGGAAGCGAGAGCAATCCCGTGCTTAGTGATCTCTAATCCTGGTAGTTGCCCCTAACTGAACCCCTGAGCAGCACCAAAAGTATGGTCACCTTTGCGGCAGAAGTCTATGTGCTGGAAGGTATGTGCTCTTGGTAGTAGGTATCATGAGTGGTAGTTTGGATCCTTGAAGACTGATAGGATGTGCCCCTGGTTAGGCACCCCAGTCTGAAGCCTCAGCGACTACTACTGCAGCAGCAGCAGCAGTTTGAAGCGCACGAGTGCCTTCGAGAGAGAAGGCAGTGCTTCCTTGGAAACTGTGAGAAGGCTAAATTTGTTCCTCGGTGCTGCCCCTATGTGAACCATTGAGCAAGCACCCAGCGTACCACCGGCTTTGCGAGCCAAGTAGGGTTGCTGTGAGGTGTATGCACTTGGTAGTTGTTTGCACGAGTGGAACTTCGAATGCTGTGGATTTTCCCCAGTCTGCTGCTGCTGCAGCAGCAGCAGCAGCAGCAGCTTGAAGAGCATGATCGCCTTTGAGAGAGAAGGCAGTGCTTTTTTGGTAACTGTGAAAAGGCTGGTTCCTCAGTCTTGCCCCCATGTGAACCCTCGAGCAAGCACCAGGAGTACAGTCGGCTCTGCGAGACCAGTCGACGTGCTGTCAGGCGTGTGTTCTTGGTAGTAGTTTGCGCGAGTGGGACTTTGCAACTCTGAGGACTGTGATAGTATGTGAGCCTGTGGACTTGCCCTAGCAGCAGTTTGAAGAGCACAATTGCCTTTGAGAGAGAAGGCAGTGCTTTCTTGGTAACTGTGAAAAGGCTGGTTCCTCAGTCTTGCCCCTATGTGAACCCTCGAGCAAGCACCAGGAGTACGGTCGGCTCTGCGAGACCAGTCGACGTGCTGTCAGGCGTGTGTTCTTGGTAGTAGTTTGCGCGAGTGGGACTTTGGAACTCTGAGGACTGTGATGGTATGTGAGCCTGTGGACTTGCCCCAGTCAGAAGCCTTAGTGACTACTGTAGCAGCAGCAGCAGCAGTTTGAAGAGCACAATTGCCTTTAAGAGAGAAGGCAGTGCTTCCTTGGAAACTATGAGAAGGCTGGGTCCTCTGTCCGGGCCCCGTCTGAACCCAGAGCAGCAGCAGCAGCACGATCGCCTGTGCAACGTGAGCCGGCGTGTGTACAGCTGTATGCTCTTGGTAGTAGGTCACTGGGCTGGGACTTTGGAGCCATGGAAACTGTGAGAAGGAAGGTTGGTGCCTCAGGCCTGCCTCCGTCTGAACCCAGAGCAGCAGCAGCACATACACCCGTGCAGCAGTGTGGCTTTGGAAGTGGGTCGTGTGGGTGGGACTTTGGAGCCATGGAAACTGTGAGAAGGAAGGTTGGAGCCTCAGGCCTGCCCCTGTCTGAACCCAGAGCAGCAGCAGCACATACACCTGTGCAGCAGTGTGGCTTTGGTAGTAGGTCACTGGGCTGGGACTTAGGAGCCATGGAAACTGTGAGAAGGAAGGTTAGTGCCTCAGGCCTACCTCCGTCTGAACCCAGAGCAGCAGAACATACGCCCGTGCAGCAGTGTGGCTTCGGTAGTAAGTCAGTTGTGTGCAGATAAGACTTAGGGACCATGGAAACTATGAGAAGGAATTTTTTTTTTCAAAGGGGCAGAGGAAGGGACAGTGAGATTCTTCTTCTTCTTCTTCTTCTTGTAGTTGTTGTTGTTGTTGTTGTTGTACACTATTTTACAAATGTTCTTGCTTCTTCTTCGTAAGCAACACCATAATGAACACCTGTACACTATTTTACAAATGTTATTCCAGCAACACCTGTTTTTTTAATAAATAATAAATAAGAATAAATAATAATGATACATAAAAAATAATTAATAAAAAAATAATAAAAATAAATAATAATAAATGATAATACTAAATAAGAATAAATAACAATAAATAATAATAATTAATAAATAGTAATAATAATAAATAATAACAAATAAAAAAAATAAAAAACAATAATAATGAATTATAATGAATAAAAAATAATAATTAATAAATAATAATAATAATGAATAACAAGCAACACCTACTTGTCGAATGATAATACAGAAGTTAATCTTACTTGCCACAAAGCTCTGATTACTGTAAACTATTTTACAATTATTATTCCAGGTATGACTAGCTCTAGTTTCTTTCTCATAAGCAACACCTGTTCTTGTTCATAATGAACACCTGTACACTATTTTACAAATGTTATTCCAGGTATGACTAGCTCTAGCCTCTTCTTCGTAAGCAACACCTGTTCTTCATAATGAACATCTGTACACTATTTTACGAATGTTACCACCTGTACACTATTTTACAAATGTTATTCTACGTATGACTAGCTCTAGCCTCTTCTTCATAAGCAACACCTGTTCTTCTTCATAATGAACACCAGTACACTATTTTACAAATGTTATTCCAGGTATGACTAGCTCTAACCTCTTCTTCATAAGCAACACCTGCTTGTTGAATGATAATACAGAAGTTAATGTTACTTAACACAAAGCTCTGAATACTGTACACTATTTTACAAATTTTATTCCAGGTATGACCAGCTTCTTATTCCTAACATTGTTTTAAGTCAAAATTATTATTATTATTATTATCATTATTGTTGTTGTTATGCTGGATAAAGGTTGAACAAATCTAAGTAGCTAGCCTACCAGATTTAAGCAAAATTTCATCTCTCCCTGAAAAGTAAGGGTTAGGTGGCCTTCCAAGGCAACCTAGACGGTAAAATGCTGGATACTTGGTCAAAAAGTGTAGTTTGGGTCTTCACCCCATGAGTGAAATAAAAAAAATCGCTGGCGGGTGTGGCCCTTTCGTCGGTGTTAAGCATTATTGTTCCTGACATATACAGGAGAAGGTGCTTCTAAGTAAAAATTTGAAATTTTGTATAAGGTTCCCATAGAGTTTTTTTTTCTAAGTATCTATACAACATTTTTCATTTCTGTGGCTGAGGGCTTGATAAAACCAGGGCAAACAGTGAGAAAACCAAATGCTTGCCTGGTATTCAATGTAGATTCCCTTGTTGTAAGCATACAGAGCCCCAGAACTGAAAGAAACACGGACCATATCAGGGGAAAAGAGCTTGTGAACTTGTGGAAGTTTGGGAGAAAATTTTGAAAAACAAGAGGTGACCTGATTTTTGTGTAGAAATGGCGTGGAGAGAGCATTGTATCTGTTGGCGAGGGTGGTCCTTTGGTTGGTGGTAATGTCCATTGTTCCTGACTAGCCGATTGGAGATTAACAAGTTTCAAGCAGTCCAGATGATGCCATGCATTAATCCATGAAGAGCGAGAGTTAACTGAGAAATTGCCTGGATTCTAGTAGTTGTGGCCATGTCGAAGCCTTGGTGAGGGGTGCATATCCTAGGAACTGAGAAAAAAACATGGACCATACCAGGGACAAATGGCTTGTTGTGGCGAAGGTGAGGGGTGTAGAGGCTGAGAATGGAGATAAACGCAGAACATAACAGTGGCAAAGAGCTTGTTGAAGGGTAGACAGCCAGAGGACTGAGATTGATTGATTGATTGATTGATTTAAAGTTTTCAGGCATCCTGACATCTAAGGTCATTGACGCCGGTAACATTTAATTTATGTATACAAAAAATAAAAAATAAAATAAAATGAAAAAAAAATACAATTTAATTAAAATCATAAAAGTTGAATGTCATAAAAGTTAAATATTTTTCAGAAGACCTGCTTCTGAAAGAAATCTAAAAATGCCACTTGCATGGTAGGACACATCATTTCCAAGAATCTTGGCAAGGATGAACCTGCCACCCTCACCTCGAGCCTCAAACAAATATCTATTCCGCAAGATGTTATAATTGGGGCATTCGGTCAACAAATGCCTTACTGTTAGAGGTACTGAACAGTCGTCACAATACGGTTGCTGTTGGCCCTTCAGCAGAAACTCGAGTGTGACCAATACGGAGACGACAAAGAGACGTCTCCCACTTTCGGGGCATCGTATTATACCTCCAAGGAGATATGTCATTTGTTACCTCTCGCATTTTATTCCCATCTAGGCCATTCCATTGCTGTTGCCATTTATTGCAAACCAATTTCTTGATGTCAGGTAAGAAATCATTACAGGGAATGGGATACCTTCTTGGCAGCAACTCGGATGCAGCCTTCTTAGCCAGTGAATCTGCCTTCTCATTCCCACACACACCTACATGTGCTGGAACCCAACAAAATTGAACTGTTACACCTCTCCGTCCAATAATAAAAAGCCATTCTAAAATCTTTAAAACTAAAGGGTTATTAGAATTAAAAACTTCTATAGCTTGAAGGACACTCCTTGCATCACTAAAAATTGTAAAATTACCCTCCTTCTCCAACGCTATTTTCTCAATAGCGGTTAATATGCCATACAGTTCGGCAGTAAATATGGAAGCGGTCAGAGGAAGTGCACCTCTACAATTAAAACCATTACTATGTACTCCAAATCCAATGCCAGCATCAGATTTGGAGCCATCAGTATAGATAAAAGTTGATCCTCTATGTTCTTCAACATGTTCATTAAAAAGAGACCTGGCTTCTATGTCTGACATATTCTTCTTATCTTCAATAAAATATTTACAAAAAGATATCTCTGGTAACTTCCATGGAGGCGTTGATGATACCTTGAATGGAAGTACCTGTACCTTATTTCTAATTATATCCAGACTATTTAATAATCGTTTCACCCGAAAGCCAAAAAGTTGAGGAGATTTTGGGTGCAACTCAAAGTATGATGCCTGTCTTACAAGGCTTGCAGTATGAAAGGCTAGAGAGTTAAGGAGTCTTTGCAATCTAAACCAATACCGAATAATGGAAGACATTCGGTAAAGGTTTAGAGGTAACTCTCCAGTATCAACAAGGAGACTTGGGATAGGCGAGGTTTTAAAAGCTCCAGTAGACAATCTAAAACCTGCATGATGTTTCGAGTCTAATATTTTTAACCGGCTTGGGGTGGCTGAAGAATATATTTCAGAACCCATAACTAATTTTGGAAAAAATCAAGGCCTTGTATAATTTTAGAATAGTATTGCGGTCTGCCCCCCATGATGTATGGGACAATACTTTTAAGATATTCAGAGCTTCAACACATTTAGCTTTTAACGCTTTTAGGTGAGAAACCCATGTAAGCCTACAATCAAATATCAAACCTAAAAATTTAGCTTCTCTTGCACATGGTATCAAATTGACCTTTAATGTATATATCCGTGTCTGGATGTACTCCCCGGATACGACAAAAATGGACAATGGTAGTTTTACTTGTCGAGAACTTAAATCCATTCATGTCAGCCCACTGGATAATTTTATCAATAGAGAGTTGGATTTTTCTCTCAACCATTGCCATTCTAGTGCCAGCAAATGATATTGAGAGATCATCCACAAATAATGTTGAGAGAACATCCTGGGGAATGGCCGAGGATATCCCATTAATTGCTAGTGCAAAAAGGGTTACACTCAGCACACTACCCTGAGGAACTCCTCCTTCCGGGCACTTACTCTCTGATAGAGTTCCCCCACTCTCACTTGAAAAACTCTATGTGAAAGAAATGCCTGAATAAATAGTGGCGGCTCTCCTCTCAATCCCAATTCATGAATGGTTTTAAGAATACCATACCTCCATGTGGTATCATATGCCTTTTCAAGGTCAAAAAATACTGTAACATGGTGCTGTTTGGAAGCAAAGGCTTCACAAATAGAAGACTCAAGTCGTATCAACACATCAGTCGTTGAGTGCATTTTTCGGAATCCACATTGAATCGGTGATAAAATACCTTTCTTTTCAAGGTACCACATCAGCCTTGCATTGACCATCTTCTCCATGATTTTACATAAACAAGATGTCAATGCAATAGGACGATAGTTTGCTGCTAAAAACTTGTCTTTACCGGGTTTTAAAAAGGCTAAAATAATGGCTAGTTCCCAAACACTTGGGTAACTATGATCATGCCATATTCTTTTAATAATGCTTAAAATAAATAGCTTTGTATTAAAATGTACATGTTTAATCATTGCATATGGAATTCCATCGGGTCCAGGGGCTGTATCGTTGCAATGAGCAAGTGCGGAATCAAATTCTCTTTCAGTGAAAGGAGAATTATACGACTCTTCCCTCCTTGTTGCAAAATTTAAAATTTTCTTTTCTTCAGTGCTCCTACACTGGTGACCAGGGGCTCCTTCACACTTGCTGGATACATTTGAAAAATGATTAGCCAGGGCATTGCTAACTTCATTTGCTTCAGTTACATACTGGCCATTCACCTTCAACACTGGTGGTGGGTTGGGGGTGAATTTGCCAGCTATCTTTTTTACTTTCCTCCACACAGAAGATGGTGGTGTTCTACTGTTAATGGAGGAAACAAAAGACATCCATGACTGGCGCCTTGCTTCTTTCATGGCACGACGGAATTGTGCTCTACATTTCTTGTACATAGTTAAATTCTCATCAGTTCTGCGTCTACGCAATCGTGTTAGAGATCTTCTTGTGGCTCTGTGGAGGGCAGTTAGTTCTGAAGACCACCACGGGACTGGTCGTCGTTTGAATAACCCTGTTGTTTAGGGAATTGAATTGACTCCTGCTGTATGGAGAGTTCCATTCAGTAAGTCTATGGCATCATCGATATTTTCAACTTGTCCTGCATCCCCCTCAATTTCGCTTAACTCACGAAATTTATCCCAGTCCGCCTTGTCAAGATTCCATCGTGGCGATCCCTGTAAAGGTGGACCATTGTTGGTGTTTATGATTGGTGCATGATCACTAGTATGCCAATCATCTAATGTTCTCCAATCGAAGTCGACAGAGGACTGAGAGTCTTAAAGCTGTTTAGTGGAGCCCCATACTGCCTGGTCCTGTGGTTTGGTGTGGTGTGT
This sequence comes from Palaemon carinicauda, assembly GCF_036898095.1. Lineage (NCBI taxonomy): Eukaryota > Metazoa > Arthropoda > Malacostraca > Decapoda > Palaemonidae > Palaemon > Palaemon carinicauda. The sequence goes on from NC_090767.1 coordinate 39,376,223, forward strand.
GTGTGTGGGTGTCTCATGAGAGGTACAACAGGTCCACTGTTGTGGCCCGAATAACGGTAAAGTCGTGGAGTCAGTGCCAAGTCTCTCGTTAGCCTTGGCAGGCAGACTGTGGTTACCGCAGCTGCTGATGGCTCCCCATGCGACCGGTGGCAACTGAGCATTGAATTCGTTCCCTTGTCCGAGCGAGGGTTGACAATGTAGGAGAGCGATGCGGGGGGGGGGGGGGGGCCTTGCGAGAGAGGCCCTCCCCTGTGTCGTGTCTCTGAGAATGAGAGGTGGGTCTGGTTTAGCTCTGCTCACACTAGCCAGCGATGAGACAATGTTTTTGTCGCTGGCCAGCACAGTAGAGTTGACTGGCCTCCTGTTGGAAAGTACTTAGAACTTGTGGCAATGAAGGGTTCCGCTTTGCTTGAGAGAGAGCAGCAGCCCCTTGATTCAGAGATAGGAGAGCGAAGGAAATAGGCCGGGCTCCTGCCTGACTCGTGTCCGAACTCGCCCGCAGTAGGTCTGCAACGGCTGCGGCTGTGGCAGTGGCAGCGGCTGCGGCTGTGGCAGCGGCAGCGGCAGCAGCAGCCGTCTCGTCTTTGCGAGAGAAGACGGCGGCGGCGGGGTGCAGTAGGACACGATCTTTGGGACGTGGATCCCGGCCTTTAGAGAGAAAGATCAAGTAAGCAAACTACCTGGTTGATCCTGCCAGTAGTCATATGCTTGTCTCAAAGATTAAGCCATGCATGTGTCAGTACAGGCTGCTCTAAGGCAAAACTGCAAATGGCTCATTAAATCACTTATCATTCATTTGATCCAAACCTACAACTCGGATAACCCTGGTAATTCTAGAGCTAATACGTGACCAATACAACTCCGACTGGAAGGGAGGAGTGCTTTTATTAGTTGAAAACCAAGCGGGCCTCGGTCCGTTCAGTTTACTGTGATGACTCTGAATAACTTTGTGCAGAGGGCACGGTCTCCGCACCGGCTCCGTATCTTTCGAGTTTCTGCCTTATCATGCTGTGGATTGTAGGCCATGCGCCTACAGTGGCTGTTACGGGTGACGGAGAATCAGGGTTCGATTCCGGAGAGGGAGCCTGAGAAACGGCTACCACATCCAAGCAAGGCCGCAGGCACGCAAATTACCCAACCCCAGCTCTGGGAGGTAGTGACGAAAAATAACAATGCGGGACTCTTCCGAGTCTGCGTAATTGGAATGAGCACACTCTAAATCCTTTAGCAACAACCAATTGGAGGGCAAGTCTGGTTCCAGCAGCCGCAGTAATTCCAGCTCCAATAGCGTATATTAAAGTTGTTGCGGTTAAAAAGCTCGTAGTTCGAGCTCAGTTCCGGACTGGCTGGGGAGGTCACCGCCCGGTGCTTCCCCGTCAGGCTCTGAACAGCTTCCGTGAGTGGAAGCCAAGCCAGTTCTGCCGGGGTGCTCTTCACCGAGTGTCCCGCGCGGCCGGCCAGTTCACCTTGAATAAATGAGAGTGCTCAAAGCAGGCTACTCTCGAATACAATGCCCGAATGTTACCTGCATGGAATGATGGAAGATGATCTCGGTTCCATTTTCTTGGTGGTGGGAGCCAGAGGTAATGATAAAGAGGGACTGTCGGAGGCATCCGTACTACGACGCGAGAGGTGAAATTCAGTGACCGTCGTAGGACGAACAACAGCGAAAGCATTTGCCAAGAATGTCTTCGTTGATCAAGAACGAAAGTTAGAGGATCGAAGGCGATCAGATACCGCCCTAGTTCTAACCCTAAACGATGCTGACTAGCAATTCGCCGTCGTTATTCCCATGATGTGGCGAGACGCCCCCGGGAAACCTCAAGTCTTTGAGTTCCGGGGGTAGTATGGTTGCAAAACAAACTTAAAGGAATTGACGGAAGGGCACCACCAGGAGTGGAGCCTGCGGCTTAATTTGACTCAACACGGGTAACCTCACCAGGCCCGGACACCAGAAGGATTGACAGATTAAGAGCTCTTTCTCGATTTGGTGGGTGGTGGTGCATAGCCGTTCTTAGTTGGTGGAGTGATTTGTCTGGTTAATTCCGGTAATGAACGAGACTCTGGACTACTAAATAGTGGACGGGCGTTTTGGTGCATGGGCCCCGTTCGACACAGTCTTCTTAGAGGGATGAGCAGCGAGTATAGCTGCAGGAGATTGAGCAATAACAGGTCTGTGATGCCCTTAGATGTCCTGGGCCGCACGCGCGCTACACTGAAGGGGTTAGCGGGTTGTCCTTCTCCATGAGGAGCGGGAAATCGCGTGAAAACCATTCGTGATAGGGATTGGGGCTTGCAATTGTTTCCCATGAACGAGGAATTCCCAGTAAGCACAAGTCATCAGCTTGCATTGATTAAGTTCCTGCCCTTTGTACACACCGCCCGTCACTACTACCGATTGAATGATTTAGTGAGGCCTTCGGACTGGAGGTCTTGGACTGGGGCGGCGGGTTTCTCCCAGCAATGGGGTTCCGCCAACTCGCCTGGACGGGCCAGAAAGATGTCCAAACTTGATCATTTAGAGGAAGTAAAAGTCATAACAAGGTTTCCGTAGGTGAACCTTCGGAAGGATCATTACTGATGGATGGCTCGGCTGTGCTGCCCTGGGGTGCACAGAGCCAGATGGAGAGCTAGTGTGGGGCTCTAGAGGTGGTTTTTGGTGGAGGGGCAGTCGGTACAAAGACGTCTCGAGGGCTGCGGAGCCACAGTTGTCCGCGTCGCCAGAGAGGAGGAAGAGGCGGCGATGCAGTGCGGCACACTTTAGGCGGGGTTACGCCGCTGGCCGGAGACGACGTCGAGTACTACTGTCCCCGTAGTGATGGTCGGAGAGAGAGAGAAGCACGGCCATCGGAGGAGGGCCCGCCGCGCTGGCATGTCCGTGGCGGGCCGTGATGGAAGTCACGCTTACCCCATGTTTTTGTATTATATTTCCAATTTGAACAACTTCTAATGGTGGATCGCTCGGCTCCTGGGTCGATGAAGACCGCAGCAAAATGCGTGTCGGCATGTGAATCACAAGATTATGAGATGCATAGACCAGTTGAACGCACATTGTGGCGAGGGCACTGACCAGTCTTTGCCACTCCCGGACGAGTGTCTGTTAAGCATCCATCCCGGTGAAGGGTATTGCTGCGGCAGGCCCTGGCTGGCAGCGGCGCCGAGTGTGCGGCCCCCGGAGAGAAGGGGGCCGGCCGCGCCGCTGGAAGGGGCGGCCGCGCCGCTGGAAGGGGCGGCCGCGGCTACCGTGAGCCGTGGCGAGATGGGGATGTCGGGCCGGCGCCCACTATTTTTGTGGGCTGGCGGTCCATTCCCTCTAGTGTGAAATGTCGCCGTGTCCCTGGACTGGGACCCACTGCTGCTGTCCGGCTGGCTGCTCCCAGCTGGCGGCGGCAGCGGCACAGTGGAATGGTGTCTGGGACTACAGTGGACGATCCTGCTCTCAGGTGAAGAGAAGCAGAGGCCATCCAGGGTGCCTATCCTGAGTGCCTAATCAGCGTTCGGGTCTTGTCCCGGGCCATGTTTCGTGGCTTCGTGAGAAGGAAGCAGCATCTGTTTGAGTGCCAGGCTCATGGCCAGCTCCTCCTGCCATCTGTGTCTGTGCGAGAGCAGAAGATGGAAGGACGACGGGCCAGGGCCGCTGGTGCACTCGGGCGGGTGACGAGACTGGCCTCATCCAGAGAGAGCGAGAGCAGTGGGTCGAAGAGAATCATTTTCTTTCGAGCGCTGCTGGGAGGGACCCCGTCCGTTGGTGCGAGGGAGGAAGGAAGGAAGGAAGGAAGGAAGGAAGGAAGGAACGAAGGTGAGCTGTTGTCCGGAGGACGAAGCGGGAGAGAAAGAGCGCCTATTGAGGAACGGTGCTGCCCTTGGGAGAGAGGGTGCCGTCGACACGGAGAAGTAAGCAGGTGGCGCAGCAGCAGCAGTAGCAGCGAGTAGTAAAGCAGCTACGGCTACCGCCGCCCCTGCACTGCCCTGGGGAGCGGTCACCGCCGGACGGACGGAGTCCTTGCGAGAGAGGACGACGACGTCGGTCTAGCCGCTCTGCCTGCTGCTGGCTGCAGCAGTCGCCTGCACTCCGAAGAATGAAGGCCGCTCCTCCGCCTCAAAATCCGAGGACGACGCCGCTGGCTGATCCGGATGTCCTGCTCCGTCTCGGCCCTGGAAGACGCAAGTTTTTGAAGACCTCGTCCGCGGGGAGACAACCCGCCAAATTTAAGCATATTAATAAGCGGAGGAAAAGAAACCAACCGGGATTCCCCGAGTAAGGCCGACTGAAAGGGGACCAGCCCAGCGCATAACCTCGCGGTCCTGTCAAGGGGTGTTGCGTTTCGGTGCATCCGTACCGCTCGAGCTGCTCACCGCCTAATGAATGAATGAATGATTTAAAGTTTTCAGGCATCCTGACATCTAAGGTCATTGACGCCGGTAACATTTAATTTATGTATACAAAAGTAAAAAATGAAATAAAATAAAAGATTAAAGAGTATTCAATTAAAATCATAAAAATTGAATATCATAAAAGTTAAATATTTTTCAGAAGACCTGCTTCTGAAAGAAATCTAAAAATGCCACTTGCATGGTAGGACACATCATTTCCAAGAATCTTGGCAAGGATGAACCTGCCACCCTCACCTCAAGCCTCAAACAAATATCTATTCCGCAAGATGTTATAATTGGGGCATTCGGTCAACAAATGCCTTACTGTTAGAGGTACTAAACAGTTGTCACAATTCGGTTGGTGTTGGCCCTTCAGCAGAAACTCATGTGTCAACCGAGTGTGACCAATACGGAGACGACAAAGAGACGTCTCCCATTTTCGGGGCATCATATTATACCTCCAAGGAGATATGTCATTTGTTACTTCCCTCATTTTATTGCCATCTTGACTATCCCATTGCTGTTGCCATTTATTGCAAACCAATTTCTTGATGTCAGGTAAGAAATCATTACAGGGAATGGCATACCTTCTTGGCAGCAACTCGGATGCAGCCTCCTTAGCCAGTGAATCTGCCTTCTCATTCCCGGACACAGCTACATGTGCTGGAACCCAACAAAATTGAACTGTTATACCTCTCCGTCCAATAATAAAAAGCCATTCTAAAATCTTTAAAACTAGAGGGTTATTAGAATTAAAAACTTCCATAGCTTGAAGGACACTCCTTGCATCACTAAAAATTGTAAAATTACCCTCCTTCTCCAACGCTATTTTCTCAATAGCAGTTAATATGCCATACAGTTCGGCAGTAAATATGGAAGCGATCAGAGGAAGTGCACCTCTACAATTAAAACCATTACTATGTACTCCAAATCCAACGACAGCATCAGATTTGGAGCCATCAGTATAGATAAAAGTTGATCCTCTATGTTCTTTAACATGTTCATTAAAAAGAGACCTGGCTTCTATGTATGACATATTCTTCTTATCTCCAATAAAATATTTACAAAAAGATAATTCTGGTAACCTCCATGGAGGCGTTGATGATACCTTGAATGGAAGTACCTTATTTCTAATTATATCCAGACTATTTAATAATCGTTTCACCTGAAAGCCATAAGGTTGAGGAGATTTTGGGTGCAACTCAAAGTATGATGCTTGTCTTACAAGGCTTGCAGTCTGAAAGGCTAGAGAGTTAGGGAGTCTTTGCAATCTAAACCAATACCGAAGAATGGAAGACATTCGGTGAAGGTCTAGAGGTAACTCTCCAGCATCAACAAGGAGACTTGGGATAGGCAAGTTTTTAAAAGCTCCAGTAGACAATCTAATACCTGCATGATGTATCGAATCTAATATTTTTAACCGGCTTGGGGTGGCTGAAGAATATACCTCACAACCATAACTAATTTTGGAAAAAATCAAGGCCTTGTATAATTTAAAAATAGTATTGCGGTCTGCCCCCCATGATGTATGGGACAATACTTTTAAGATATTCAGAGCTTCAACACATTTAGCTTTTAGCGCTTTTAGGTGAGAAACCCATGTAAGTCTACAGTCAAATATCAAACCTAAAAATTTGGTTTACGATACACATGGTATCCGTTGACCTTTAATGTATATATCCGGGTCTGGATGTACTCCCCGGATACGACAAAAATGGACAATGGTAGTTTTACTTGTCCAGAACTTAAATCCATTCATGTCAGCCCACTGGATAATTTTATCAATAGAGAGTTGGATTTTTCTCTCAACCATTGCCATTCTAGTGCCAGCAAATGATATTGAGAGATCATCCACAAATAATGTTGAGAGAACATCCTGGGGAATGGCTGAGGATATCCCATTAATTGCTAGTGCAAAAAGGGTTACACTCAGCACACTACCCTGAGGAACTCCTTCTTCCTGGCACTTACTCTCTGATAGAGTTTCCCCCACTCTCACTTGAAAAACTCTACGTGAAAGAAATGCCTGAATAAATAGTGGCAGCTCTCCTCTCAATCCGATTTCATGAATGGTTTTAAGTATACCATATCTCCATGTGGTATCATATGCCTTTTCAAGGTCAAAAAATACTGTAACATGGTGCTGTTTGGAAGCAAAGGCTTCACAAATAGAAGACTCAAGTCGTATCAACACATCAGTCGTTGAGTGCATTTTTCGGAATCCACATTGAATCGGTGATAAAATACCTTTCTTTTCAAGGTACCATATCAGTCTTGCATTGACAATCTTCTCCATGATTTTACATAAACAAGATGTCAATGCAATAGGACGATAGTTTGCTGCTAAAAACTTGTCTTTACCGGGTTTTAAAAAGGCTAAAATAATGGCTAGTTCCCAAACACTTGGGTAACTATGATCATGCCATATTCTATTAATAATGCTTAAAATAAATAGCTTTGTATTAAAATGGACATGTTTAATCATTGCATATGGAATTCCATCGGGTCCAGGGGCTGTATCGTTGCAATGAGCAAGTGCGGAATCAAATTCTCTTTCAGTGAAAGGAGAATTATACGACTCTTCCCTTCTTGTTGCAAAATTTAAAATTTTCTTTTCTTCAGTGCTCCTATACTGGTGACCAGGGGCTCCTTCACACTTGTTGGATACATTTGAAAAATGATTAGCCAGGGCATTGCTAACTTCATTAGCTTCAGTTACATACTGGCCATTCACCTTCAACACTGGTGGTGGGTTGGGGGTGAATTTGCCAGCTATCTTTTTTACTTTCCTCCACACAGAAGATGGTGGTGTTCTACTGTTAATGGAGGAAACAAAAGACATCCATGACTGGCGCCTTGCTTCTTTCATGGCACGACGGAACTGTGCTCTACATTTCTTGTACATAGTTAAATTCTCATCAGTTCTGCGTCTACGCAATCGTGTTAGAGATCTTCTTGTGGCTCTGTGGAGTGCAGTTAGTTCTGAAGACCACCACGGGACTGGTCGTCGTTTGAATAACCCTGTTGTTTTGGGAATTGAATTGACTCCTGCTGTATGAAGAGTTCCATTCAGTAGGTCTATGGCATCATCAAAACTTTCAAACTGTTCAGCTCTCCCTTCGATTTCGCTTAGCTCGGAAAATTTAACCCAGTCTGCCTTGTCTAGATTCCAACGTGGCGATCTTTGCAAAGGCGGACCCTTGTTGGTGTTTATAATGATTGGTGCATGATCACTAGTATGCCAATCATCTAATGTCCTCCAATCAAAATCAAGAAGGCAGTTAGAGCTTGCAATTGAAAGGTCAATGCATGACAAAGTACCTGTCTGAACATGGAAGTGTGTGGGCTCTCCTGTATTAAGGAGTCCCACATCCTCATTCTCCACAATTGATGAGATAATATTGCCCCTTGTGTTGGCCAAAACATCACCCCATAAAGGATGTCTACCATTAATATCTCCCAGTAAGAGAAAAGGTTGAGGGAGTTGTTGAATGACCTCTGCTAAATCATCATATAAAATATTATCATTTGGAGGTAAGTACAGAGAGCATATTGTACAACAACTGCCTGCAGGGTTGTACGTATAGACATGGGTATTTGGGGAACATCTCGACGAATGTACATGAGACTTCCGCCATGGCTCCCTGCTTGTTGATTATATGGTGTTCTATAGCTAACATACTCTCGAGGACTAGGAGTGTTAGAATCAAGCATACTTTCCTGTAGACATACAATTATGGGGGATTGCTCGTGAATTAGGAGCTTAAGTTCTTCATATTTCGCCCTCAAACCCTGACAGTTCCATTGCAAAATGGAGGAGAAAACTATGGATTATTTCTGATCTAATGCTATTTCCCGGTGGTTTTATTAGAGAGGGTCTTGATAAATATGGTTTTTTGTTTGTGCTTTTCTTGTTGTCCTTCTGATCCAATTGTTGAGGGGGATGGTGGACCTCAACTTGAATTTCTGATTTATTTAACCCTGGATAGGTACTCTCCTCGGACACCCCTTTAAGGGTATACTCGGATGCGAACGACCCCGACGGCAAAAAAAATTCTTGAAAAATCAGTTTTTGCAGTAACCTCCTTTTTTCTTTTGCCAAAAAAAACTTCAATGAATGCTTAAAACAACTGTAAAGATAAATACTACTCATCTGCAGAAAAGCTATTTATTATAAATATTTTAAAAAATTAAGTAGAAAATAAAAAAGACCTGACATAAAAATTCATAAAAAAAAGTTTATACATATATACACAAATACTTTTAGGAATTGATTCTTGAATGTTTAGGACACATCTTGATGTATTTTGGATGAAGTCAGACCCATGGAGGTGAAGATCTGAAATGAGAAAAAAAGGGTAACTTTTTTTGGCCAAAAAAATTTGTCCAAATTTCATGAATTTTTTTGGGTACCCAAATGAAATAGGAAGTGGCTAATTTTTTTAGGGAATAAACATATGTTATCCTAAAATAGAAATATGTAAAAAAATCTTCATTATTTTGTAAATTACATTTATATCAGGGGCCATATCTAAAGGTAATTTTTTGAGTACTTAGAAATTTCGTAAAAAAATACATATATTTAATATATAATATGATATTTATGCAGGTAAAAATATACCAAAATATCACAAATTCTATAGGGAACAAGAATATATATCGATAGGGCAACTTACGCTTCGGATATGTCCACAAAATGGCCGCCAACCACACTGACTCAGACTCCCTAATCTGCCACTTGAAATGTAGGAAGGGTATGTCAATTTCAAGGTGTTATTTACTAATCTAATTATTATTGGATATGCATAAAAATTGTATGGTGGGTTGCTGGATAATTGTCGATTATTTTACGACTATAAAATTAAAATTCTGACCCAAAAAAATTTTTTTTGAAGGGAAATAAAATCGAAAAAAAAAGGTAAAATATAATATTTTAGCTAAAAAAATTTGATGATATTCAATCAAAAAAGAAGTAAACAAAATTTTCCGACAAATAAACATCTAGAGGAATCATTACTCTGTGATAGTTCCTTAGTACGTAGTAATTTTGTAAGAATTGGGAAAAAACGAAAAAATGGCAATCACCGGAAAATCGAACACATACCTATATATACGCCATATCTGGCTAAAAAAAAGATAGGCATGGGTAGCCAGATCATCTAGAAACACTTTCCAACACTATAAAAATATAAGTTTTGCGACACTACTTGCCAATTCCTTACGGTAACATGACTAAGCAAAAAAATGCAAAACAAATAAAAAGGGGCACTCGCGGAAAAATGGCTAACATTCTAATATACGGCATTTCAGAAAAAAAAAATTCAGCCACGTACTAGGCAAACCATCAAGGCACATTTTCCGACAAATAAACATCTAAATGAATCATTACTCTGTGATAGTTCCTTAGTACGTAGTAATTTTGAAAGAAATGGGAAAAAACGAAAAAATGGCAATCACAGGAAAATCGAACACATACCTATATATACGCCATATCTGGCTAAAAAAAATAGATAGGCATGGGTAGCCAGATCATCTAGAAACACTTTCCAACACTATAAAATTATAAGTTTTGCGACACTACTTGCCAATTCCTTACGGTAACATGACTAAGCAAAAAAATGCAAAACAAATAAAAAGGGGCACTCGTGGAAAAATGGCCATTCTAATATACGACATTTCAGAAAAAAAAATTTCAGCCACGTGCTAGGCAAACCATCAAGGCACATTTTCCGACAAATAAACATATAAATGAATCATTACTCTGTGATAGTTCCTTAGTACGTAGTAATTTTGAAAGAAATGGGAAAAAACGAAAAAATGGCAATTACAGGAAAATCGAACACATACTTATATATACGCCATATCTGGCTAAAAAAAAAAGATAGGCATGGGTAGCCAGATCATCTAGAAACACTTTCCAACACTATAAAATTATAAGTTTTGCGACACTACTTGCCAATTCCTTACGGTAACATGACTAAGCAAAAAAATGCAAAACAAATAAAAAGGGGCACTCGTGGAAAAATGGCCATTCTAATATACGACATTTCAGAAAAAAAAAAAAATTTCAGCCACGTGCTAGGCAAACCATCAAGGCACAGTTTCCGACAAATAAACATATAAATGAATCATTACTCTGTGATAGTTCCTTAGTACGTATTAATTTTGAAAGAAATGGGAAAAAACGAAAAAATGGCAATCACAGGAAAATCGAACACATACTTATATATACGCCATATCTGGCTAAAAAAAAATAGGCATGGGTAGCCAGATCATCTAGAGACACTTTCCAACACTATAAAAATATAAGTTTTGCGACACTACTTTCCAATTCCTTACGGTAACATGACTAAGCAAAAAAAATGCAAAACAAATAAAAAGGGGCACTCGCAGAAAAATGCCCAACATTCTAATATACGGCATCTCAGATAAAAAAAAGACATGCACGTGTTAGCCCAACCATCAAGGCACACTTTCTAACACATAAACATGAAAAAAAAATCAATAATATACGGCAATTCCTTACTACGTAGTAAATTTTTACAAATATTGAAAAAAAAAACAGAAATTGGCAACCGCAGTTAAATACCCAATATACCAATAACTACGTCGTATCTGACAAAAACAAAATCACGCATGGGTAGCCAGATCATCTAGACACACTTTCCAACACTAAAAAAGCAAAAGTTTTACGACACTATTTGGCAATATCTTACGGAAAAATGACTTGGCAAAAAAATGAAAAAAAATGAAAAAGGGGCACTCGCGGTAAAATGCCCGACATTCTAATATACGGCATCTCAGATAAAAAAAAAGACATGCACGTGTTAGCCCAACCATCAAGGCACACTTTCTAACACATAAACATGAAAAAAAAAATGAATAATATACGGCAATTCCTTACTACGTAGTAATTTTTACAAATATTGAAAAAAAAACAGAAATTGGTAACCGCAGTTAAATACCCAATATACCAATAACTACGTCGTATCTGACAAAAACAAAGTCACGCATGGGTAGCCAGATCATCTAGACACACTTTCCAACACTAAACAAGCAAAAGTTTTATGACACTATTTGGCAATATCTTACGGAAAAATGACTTGGGAAAAAAATGAAAAAAAATGAAAAAGGGGCACTCGCGGTAAAATGGTCCTCGTGGTGATGAACGACATTTTAACTAAAAAAAAAATCATGCACATGGTAGCCGAACAATCCACCAAGACTTTCCACAACTGATAACCTATACAAGTTGCACCATTCTACGACAATTTCATAATACGTAATAACTTTGATAATTATGCAAATTACCTTAGAAGGGTAAACTCGGTCGCGCTCGACCCCGACACGTCTCAGAAATCGGGGAAGGAGTACAGCTACAGCAATGCACATCTGGACACTACTAGAGCGTGTAGGGGAGACACCTCCTGCAGGTCGATCACCCACAAATTCAGTCACGGGGGTGAGTCACGTGAGAAAAACCTGTTTTTTTTTGACGCTCGGGGTCGCGAACGACCCATCGTACCTATCCAGGGTTAAATTGTCTTCTGGGTGATCAGAAACATCAACAGACAAAACATCATATTTATTTGATGTCATAACTTTAATATTTCTTATGGAAGGGGGTGAGAGAGATGGAGGTCTCTCTCTTTTCCTATTTGTAGGTGGTGAGGATCTACCAGGGTTTTGCACCTTCCCTACCACAGGTGCACCTGGTAACTTTGTTTCGGGTGGAACCTCCATCAAATCAGGCAAGGACATGGCCTGAGAGAGGTTAGTACTATTGCTGGTAATGGGGGATGAAGTTTGTATAGAAGTGGGCAGTGTCGCAGTTTTAATACTCAGTGGCAAAGCCTTGGAAGGCAATATGCTTACCTTGTCACGTAAAACTTTACTATCATTAGATGATGTATTTCTTTTCTTGGAATTACTGGCAGCACTATGTGGGTTCGATGACTCCTGTGGTATATTTTCTCTTGATTTCAGTGCCTTTGCATAGCTGTTTGGTTTTTTCAGTAGTCTTTTGGCAAGTCCTACACTTAAGTGTTCTACACTGGATTTGTTGAGGGCTGCTTCTTCAAACTTATAAATCTCACAGCTCCTGTCAGTTGACTTATGGTTTGAATTGCAATTCAAACAGCTGGGCTCAAGTGTACACTCTCCATGATAAGGACTGGCATAGATGCTACACATTTTTTCATTTTTACAAACTTTAGAAGGATGTCCAAATTTGAAACATTTGAAGCATTGTAAGGGCTTTTGTTTAAAAGGTCGAACTTTTATTCTTTCATTTTCAATATCGATGTGGAAAGGCACATCAGCATCCTGGACAGTAAGGATAATCATTGACGTCCCAGGAATCTTATGCACTTTCCACACTGTTAATGGGCACATGGCTAGTATTTCCTCTTCTGTAAATTCATACAGATCTTTATTGAAGACTACTCCCCTTCCGTAATTAAAGTTTAGGTGGGGTTTGACATCTAACATATCCTCATCACTGCTTGTCATAAGGTTAGACAGTATTACTGATTGCGTGTATGATTTTGCATGGATTAGGAAGCTATTTTTCCCAAAGCGAGATATATCACCTGGTGCAATGGTTCCTACCTTTTTCTGAATTAGTTTGCTAATTTTAAAATAATTCCCATTACTCCCTTTAGGCTCAGCAACAAGCCACATTGGTGGTTTTGGCTTTCTTTGGGGAGCATAGCTAAATCGATATCTTTCTCAAACCAGTCAGCAGGTCTATATACATCCAAACTGTTTGGTATCTTATCACATAGGGCACCCATGACATTTAAGTTATTAATTTTGATATCATTGATGTTACATATTGCGTTGAATGCTTCTTCATGATTGTTATAAGTTATCCATGAATGCCATTTTTCATTTTCAAGTTTCATTCTAATTTCTTTTATCACTCCATAGCATCTAAATGCTTTATATATCATATCATAATCAGTATTTATTGGAATTTGGGTAACATGAAGGATTCGGAGTTTCCGTTTGTTACCCGACTTAATTGGGTTTAAAACATGAGTAGAGGGGTCCTTTTTTGTTCCTAGGTCGTCAACAGAATTTTCCTTAATTGAATTAGCAGAGGTCGTCAACAGTGCCGGGGGAGAGTCAGCGTATCCAAGGGATGGGGGTTCGTTACTTAAAAAATCCATTAGACGAGAGAGAGAGAGAGAGAAAAGGGTTAGTTTGATGTACCTGCTCGAGAATGTTAGGCCATCACACATCAGAAAGGAAATTTGCACTCTCCACTATCGGCACAATGAGAGTATACTTCCCAGATGGTCCACTCCATACCTTACCCGAAGGATAGCATCAAAACAGATATAGAGGCACAGGTGTAAGCTGAACCCGCCTGTTAGGACTGAGACCAAGAAATTATGGAATCATCCTCCTCATATCTGTAATGACGGGCTTCCGGCCAAAAGCCAAGAGTCCTACCCCAAGCATCCGATCCCCCTGGATTCCGAAGGCCCAACACTTGAGAATAGTTCCGCCAAAAAGGTCCAAACCATCTTCGGGATGGCTGAAATCATCCAATACTCTCACATATAGCTTTGAGTGCAAACACCTCCCAACCGTGACACCTCCTCCCACTCATCAAAGCAGGCAGCAATAAAGGATGTATGAACATCCCCGCCGAGGCTACAATAGATGTAGAAACATCCAAGCCATAGGGAAAAAAAAATATATATATATGTACATAATATATACACATATATAATGAGGGAAATTTTTCTCATAGAGTTTGGAAAGCAAGACGAAAGAAAGTTCATGAAATTAGGATAAGGTCGAAGTAATATTGAGAAAAAGAAAAAGGTGAAAGAGAGAAATTTAGATTCGAACTGGGGGAGCAATTTCCCCAAGTTCGAGAGCCCTCTTGCCCGTCACCAAGTTTCAGCACAGGAATGAAATGCCGTGCTGAAGCTCAATGACTTCATCAAGGTATTCTCTCATTAAGAGGGAAGCCAAAGGAAACTCTGGTGGAGGTCCGAAGCAGTTCTGACGTGAAAATCGATTGTCAGAGCTGGGTATAGGGGCGAAAGACTAATCGAACCATCTAGTAGCTGGTTCCCTCCGAAGTTTCCCTCAGGATAGCTGGCATTTACAGAGGTGAGTTTCATCCGGTAAAACGAATGATCAGAGGCCTTGGTGGTGCAATGCCATCAACCTATTCTCAAACTTTAAATGCGTGAGACGTGGAGCTTGCTTGAGATGTGAAGCTCTATGATGCAAAGAATCAGAGTGCCTAGTGGGCCACTTTTGGTAAGCAGAACTGGCGCTGTGGGATGAACCAAACGTACGAGTTAAGGGGCCTAAAGGAATGCTAATGTAGACACTACGAAAAGGTGTTGGTTGCTATAGACAGCAGGGCGGTGGCCATGGAAGTTGGAATCCGCTAAGGAGTGTGTAACAACTCACTTGCCGAAGCAACTAGCCCTTAAAATGGAATGGCGCTCAAGCATTCTCCCGATACTCGGCCGCCGGGGCACTGTTTTTGGCGCTGAGAGAGGCGCTGTGGAAGCCCCGGCGAGAAGGAGGGTCGCAGCGGTGAGCTTCGAAGGGACTCGACGTGAGCCGGCCTGGAGCCGCCGCTGGTGCAGATCTTGGTGGTAGTAGCAAATAATCAAGAGAGAGCCTCGTTGGCTGATGTGGAGAAGGGTTCCATGTCAACATCAGTTGAACTTGAGTGAGTCAGGCCTAAGCCCAAGGATAAAGTTCCTGTGTCCCATGTGATCCCAGGCCTCTAAACGGAGAGAATAATGTTTAGTAGGTCTCCTCTGCTGGCAGCGTGGGCCGGTGGCCGTGGGTCCGAGCGAGAGAAAGAAGAAGCGAGACCCGCGCCGCGGCGCTCCACCAGCGAGGGACCGACTTGTCATCATCATAGATACGAGCTGAAAGGGATGCAGTGGCGAAGGGGAATACGGTAATGATTTCATGACCTGTGTTCGGACGAGCCCGGTGTCTGCCTTTGAGGTGGAGGCCGGGTCAAGTGTGTGACGATTCCTGGCAACGGGATCTGGCTTGTGTCCACTGGCGTCTGGTCCGGGGGAGAGTTTTCTCTTCTGTTTTAGGCCCCGTGATCCCCGGAAATCCTATGAAGCGAGAAGGGGGTGATGGTATAGCAAACCACACGGTGGCCGTAGAGCGACACAGTTCTTGTGTCGTCCCGTGCAACAACGCCAGTCCGTGAAAGATGCAAGTGAGGAAGTCACACGGGTACGAGTCCGGGGCGGGTGCGGGTGGCTGGACCTCGTGGTCGGCGCCCCGCTCGCCCGTGGTGACCCTGTTTCGACACAGACTGTACCCATCTCCGCATCAGGTCTCCGAGGTTTGAAGCCTCTAGTCGATAGATGAATGTGGGTAAGGGAAATCGGCAATTTTGATCCGTAACTTCGGGACAAGGATTGGCTCTGAGGGTCGGGCCAGTCGGGCCTTTCCGGGAAGCGGGTGCGGGGTGTCTCGGGGGGCAGGACTGGGCGAGGTCTTGTCGGTTGGCTTCGGCTGGCCGGCGGACCGAGCTCGGACCTCGCTGACCGGGTGCCCTTCCGCGGAACGGGCAAGGTTCTGCAAAGTATAATCGCGTCGAGACTTGGGGCGGAGCGCGGCTCTCGGGCCGTGCGAAGCCCCAGACGGAGACGTGTATATATTACTCCGGCTGGCAGCCTAGCGACCAGCTCAAAACTGGCACGGACACGGGGAATCCGACTGTTTAATTAAAACAAAGCATCGCGATGGTTATGGCTGATGATGACGCGATGTGATTTCTGCCCAGTGCTCTGAATGTCAAAGTGAAGAGATTCAACCAAGCGCGGGTAAACGGCGGGAGTAACTATGACTCTCGACCAAGGCGACTCTCCCCCGCCGAGCCCAGGCGTGAGTGATGAATCTTTATCTTTTAGTGAGAGTGAATGTAACACCTCGGATGAAGATATAATGGCAGAGGAGATAGACTCTCTGAAGGATGAGATATTTGGAAGGAGAGTAGTACCGAATAGGATTAACAGGAACGGGAGGCAACATCAGGAAGGGAGTTTGCCCCGTTCAGTAAGAAGGAGGCGGGAGTTTGCAGTGACACAGAGGGGCTGGGATAAGAACCGCAGCCGTGTCGCTCAGAATGCTATCCTGAAGAAGGATCCTCTAGCTAGGCCCACCTTCCCGCAAGGGACGGTGGACTTCTGGACCTCTCTGTTCGAGAGGCCAAGTCCTGCTAGCACGATCTGCTTTACCCCACATGTCCAAATGAGCACCGTTGTAGAACCCGTTAACATCGATGATGTGAAATGGTGCAAGTCTAAAACAAATCTTAAGACCTCGCCGGGCCCGGACGGCATAAGAGCTGCCGACTTTAGAGCGGAGAATGACGATCTGGTTGTCGACCTGTATAACAAGATCTTGTTGTCCAGGATCGCGACCAGACACTGGGCAAAGGGTAGAACCACCCTTCTGCCCAAAGTAGACGTCCCCCTCGAGGCCGGGGACTTTAGGCCAATTACTGTGACCTCTGTAGTAACCAGGGGGTTGCATAAAATACTAGCTAAGCGTTTAGCTGAGCGCATCCCCTCCTCTGCCCGACAAAAAGGGTTCAAGGCAGAGGAGGGAGTTAGTAGCAACCTCCTGTTGCTGAGGGAACTGATAAAGCAGGCAAAATGCGAGTCAAAGAGCCTCTATGTTGCCTTCATAGACTTCAGAAAGGCCTTTGACTCCATTGGTCATCCAGCCCTGCTGGACACCATGAGAGGGGCTGGGCTCAGTGACGACTCAACTGAGTACCTAAAGAACTTCTATACAAACATCAGCACTAGCGTTGCTGGCAAAGACATGCGAATAACGCGAGGCGTAATGCAGGGGGATCCACTGTCTCCCTGTTGTTTAATATTGCCCTCGATTATGCTCTCTAAACTCCCTGAGGGTGTAGGTGCCACCCTCAGAGGAGAGACAATTCAGTATCTGGCATTTGCCGACGATATTGTTGTGGTCGCCCGAAACCGTAATGGTCTAGGGTTATCAATCCAGAAGCTTCTCGACCATGCCGGGAAGCTGGGCCTTGAGCCAGGCCTAAGAAAGTGTGCAACAGCGGGAATCGTCGGTGACCAGTCCAAAAAGACCTGGTACGTTGATTCCCGTCCCTTCATGTATGGTGACGAGACGATCCCAGCCACGAGCCCCGATGGATTCTACAAGTACCTTGGGGTTGAAGTCGGGCTCGTGGTAAACATGAATGGGACCAAGCTGATCGGGAAGGCCAAAACCGAACTGGGGAACATTCAGAGTGCTCCTCTAAAGCCTCAGCAGAAGTTTTGGGCCTTAAAACACGTGCTAATCCACCGGCTTAAACATCTAGCCTTATATGGACTGGTCAAGAAGTTCCACCTGAGGGGTGTGGACAATGAGGTTAGGAAGTTCACCAGGAGGTGCTTGCACTTACCTGGTGACACTCCTCTGCCAGCATTCTATGCAGGAACAGCGACGGGGGGCCTAGGTTTATTTAATTTTACCGATGGCATCCCCAAGAGCCCTGCAGGATTGCTATGATAGACTAGCCAGGTCTCCGGATGCCCTTGCAGCGGAGGTGGCTACGGAGCTGGCTCAACATCACCGTGCCCCAGTTGTCACAAATTGGGAAGAGAGACTGTACGCCACGGTGGATGGATGTGGCCTTAAAGAAGCTAAACTTGGACTTCGTCCAGGTTGGCTGGATGCCGGGAGCCGGCTGATGAAAGGGGGCACCTACTGCAATGCTATCAAACTCAGACTGGGAGTCCTGACGACCCTAGCTCGGAGTGTGAGAGGCAGGCAGCAGAGCAGCCACTGTGATCTAGGCTGCAACGCCCCCGGAACCCTGCACCACATCCTTCAGACGTGCCCAGCGGTTTAACCGTGGCGTATTAAGAGATATGACAATGTAAAAGGGTTCATCAAGAAGAGAGCAATAGATGCAGGGTATGACGTGCTTGATGAACCCCGAATATCAACCACTCAGGGGTTGAGGAAACCAGATCTTGTAATCTGGAAAGGGTCCGAGTCGATGGTCATTGACTGTCAAATTAATGCAGATGCGAATGTTCGACCTCTAAACTTCTTTGATGACGCCAAAATCGCGAAATACAGCAGCGAGTGCATCAAGAAGGCCGTACAAGAGCTTGCGGGGACAGTACCCTCAGCGAGTGCAATAACTGGTAACTGGCGAGGAGTGCTGTCCAGAGGTACGATAAGCTTATGCCAGGAGCTCAAGATAAGTAAGAGTGATCTCGACTTGTTGTCGGTGAAAATCTTGGAAGAAGGACTTGGCATCTATGCCAATTACATGGGTATGTCGGGTGGGGGGGACATATCCTAGTCCCGTTGGCCATGGACGTAAGCTTGACCGCTTGACGTTCCTCCAAGAGTATATCCTGTTGAGTGGAGATAACGCTGGTAGTGCATGTAACCTATTCAGCTACTCTACCACCTTGTAGCACAATAGGAAGAGAGATTAACACAAATGAAGAAAACCTTCTGATGTGTTAGTCGGCTAAACTATGACTCGGCAAAGACGACGCGTTCGCTGACTCCGAGCCGCTACGAGTTATAGATTGCTAGCGATCCACCTCCTTGTGGTACCTGCCGGCAACCCATTTTATGGGTCCAACGGATCGCATGGAGGACTCAACCCGCCCAGCTTCTCCCTCGGGAGGAGCTGTGGGTCGCTCCACCCCTTCCCAGGGGACAAACCGGCGATTTGGTCAACCCAACGCCAGCAGGGGTTCTCAAACCCAGAGCACTCCTGTCGCCGGTACTTCCGCTAGCGAAGTAAGTGGGCCAAACACCTTGGCCCGAGGCATGGTCGATGCCTCTCTAGGATCTCACGTCTACCCAACTTGTTTGAGGCACTTCAAGTCATATGCAGGAAGGCGTCTGCATGAGACACGGGCACATGCCCAAACTTACCATGAGGGACAAATTAAGCGCCTCGAAGACCGGCGCAATAAGCCCTGGTCCCTCGAAGAACTAAGGATGATGGCCGAGTTTGAAGTGTCCAACTACGGCCATCCTTTCATAAACCAAAAAATAAGCAAGTGCGTACTGTCAGGAAGATCGACTGACAGTATAAATGGTAAAAGGAAGTCTCAACAATATCGAGACTTACTTAAAGACCTGCTGGTGAAGGAGGAGTACAAGGAGAAATCTATTTTGTCTACCGTGCCAGTCGGGAGCCACCGGGAGAGCCATGTGGGGGGCAAACTCAGTTGGACTTCTGACGACGAGAACTCGATGATCGAGTTCGAAGTGGCACATAAGAATGATCCCCACATAAACAAGGCAATGCAGAAAATGGTCCTTCCTTGGCGGACGCTTGAAAGCATCCGGACAAAGAGAAGGACCATTAAATATAGAGAAATGGTCGCAGCATATGCACAGCCCAAGACCTCCACCCAATGTGCAATGCCTCCCCTCAGAGATTGCAGGGTCAATCTGACCCGAATCCGAGTGGATGGTAGGATGCTTGCGGCCTCTATTGTCCCACATACCGAATCCCAGGATGGAATGAATGAGTATTATGACTCCATAGCTGGAACCTCTCCCATCCGGGTTCCAGACCATGGAGGGTCTCCCCCGTCCAGCCCAGACGGGAGCGATGGATCTCAATCCTCCAGCGAGAGCGCTGGTAGTTCATCGGAGGAGGAAGTCACCGCGGAGGATGTCAACTCGCTGAAGGATGAGATATTTGGTAGGAGACCAAATAATATGAATCGGATTAACCGAAGAGCAGGTCAACAGCAGGACAGTGACATGCCTCGAAGTGTTAGGAAGAGGCGAGAGTATGCAGCGACGCAGAGGGCATGGGATAAGAACAGGAGTCACGTTGCACAGAATGCAATCCTAGGCAAAGACCCTCTTGCTAGCCCGTCCCTTCCGCCCGGGACAGTTGAGTTTTGGACCTCCCTATTCGGGAGACCAAGCCAGGCTAGCACAATCAATTTTAACCAGCCAAACCAGTTGTGCACCATCTTGGACCCCATCACTATTGATGATGTAGAATGGTGCACAAGGAAGACAAATTTAAAAACGTCGCCGGGCCCAGACGGCATAAGAGCTGCAGATTTTAGAGCGGCGGCAAGTCAACAGATCATGAATCTGTATAACCTTATTATTGAAAACCGAATTGTGACCCGGGATTGGGCAAAAGGGCGAACAACCCTATTGCCCAAGAAGGATGTCCCCCTAGAGGTCGGGGACTTCCACCCAATTACAGTGACGTCCGTGGCAACACGAGGCTTGCATAAGATCCTAACAAAGCGCCTGGCAGAGCGCATCCCCTCTTCAGTTCGACAAAAAGGGTTCAAGGCTGAGGAGGGGGTAAGTAGCAACCTCATCCTACTTAAGGAGCTCATTAAAGAGGCCAAACGTGAGTCAAAGAGCCTTTTTATAGCCTTTATTGACTTTAAAAAGGCCTTTGACTCCGTCTACGTCTACCATCCAGCTCTCCTCGATACTCTGAGAGCTGCTGGCCTCGACAGGAATTCGATCCAGTACCTCACCAACTTCTATTCTAGTATCAGCACGGAGGTAGCTGGAGTTGAAATAGACATTACTTGGGGCGTAATGCAGGGGGCTCCTCTATCCCCCTTGCTTTTCAATCTTGCCCTAGACCATGCACTTGCTAAGCTCCCCGAAGGCGTAGAGGCAACGCTTAGAGGGGAGACTATTAAGTATTTGGCGTTTGCGGATGATATTGTGGTTGTGGCACAGACGAGAGCAGGTTTGTCATCTTCGGTAACCAGATTACTGGACGAGTCGGCAAAGCTTGACCTCGAGCCTGGCTTAGGGAAGTGTGCCACAGCTGGAATCATCGGCGACCGCCAACGTAAGACCTGGTACGTTGATACCCGTCCCTTCACGTACGGAAATGCCAACCTTCCGGTCACAAGTCCTGACGGCTTTTACAAATATCTTTTGGTAGACGTCGGACTAGTGGCAAACGTGAACGGGGCGAAATTGATTGGTAAGGCCAAAACTGAACTGGGGAGCCTCCAGACAGCGCCGCTGAAGCCTCAGCAGAAGTTTTGGGCCTTAAAAACTGAGCTGATACCACGGCTATGTCACATAGCCGTCCACGGACAACTCAAGAAATATCACCTGAAAACGGTTGATAATGAGGTCAGGAAGTTCGTCAGGAAGTGCTTGCACCTACCTGGCGATACTCCACTAGGAGCTTTCTATGCAGGTTCAGCAGCATGGGGGCTTGGTATTTACAACTTTACCGAGGGTATCCCTAAAGCCCTGCATGATTGCTATAATCGACTAGCAAGATCTCCAGATCCTTTGGTAGCGGGAATTGCTGCTGAGTTAGCCGAACAACACCCGGCCCCCGCAGCCATTGACTGGGGAGAAAGGCTTTACTTGACTGTTGATGGGTGTGGTCTGCGGGAGGCGCCCTTCGGACTACGACCCAAAAGGTTGGACGCTGGAAACCGTCTGTTGAAAGGGGGAACATTCTGCAATGCCCTCAAACTCAAACTGGGACTTTTAACAACCCCGGCCCAGAGTGCGAGAGGCAGACAGCAGAGCAACCGCTGCGATTTTGGTTGCAACGCCCCCGCTACCCTGCACCATATCCAACAGACGTGTCCAGCCGTTCAGCCATGGAGGATTAACAGGCACGACTCCATCAAGTGCTTCATTAATAAGAAGGCCATCGAAGCAGGGTACAATGTAGTGGATGAACCCCACATCCCAACGAATCAAGGGCTCAGAAAACCAGACCTCGTTGTCTGGAACTACCGGGAGTCAATAGTTATTGACTGCCAAATCAACGCAGACGCTAACGTACGACCTCTCGACTCTTTTGATGCCGCGAAAATTGCGAAGTATAACACCACTTGCATCAAGGAGGCCGTGGAGAACTTCACGGCAACAGTACCCTCAGTAAGGGCGGTCACCGGGAACTGGCAAGGAGTACTGTTGCGAGGGACCGTCAGCTTATGCCAGAAGCTGAAGCTACGACTTGGAGACCTGGACCTGATGACGGTGAAGATCCTGGAAGGAGGACTGTCCATATACGCAGATTATATGGGCATGTCGGGCGGAGGGGACGTTTCGTAGGAGCATCGACCATGAAGATTGACCACCCTTTCGACGTTCCTCCAGGAGTACAAGAACTTCGAACTCCTGTTGATTGGAGATTTAATGCCGGAGGAAGCGCAGCTGTTCGTCGTCATCAAGTGAGTTCTGCGCTTCCTTAGCTAGCATCAAGACAGCGGACCTATCTTCGAGGTAGGAAAAGAGGACTAGCCAGGGAGAGCAAGTGTTTGATAAGACCAGGAAAATGGTGAAGTAGTGTTGCTCTCCTGCAAACGTTAGTGTTGAAAAAAAATGAAAAAAAAAAAATGAGGTGATCGGGAGCATTTAGCAATCAGAAAAGCCTTCAAACCGCCATTTTCGAGCGCTTTCATTTCCTCACTCCTTATCAACTGGTGCGGTTCCGCTTCTCCGGTCCCTTGGTCAGGGAGTCTGAGAGTTGCAACCGAGAGTCAGGGAAGAGGATCAATTAAGAACCTTAGGTCCCCCTTGCTAAGTCACCAGTTTCGTCTCACTGCGAGCCGGGACGTGCAGGCAAGATCAGTGTGAACTGATAGTGACCAATCCACTGGGCCCGCAGTATGGATCGTGGGGGCCATTCAGTGGATCCAACTTGCCCAGTCAATCCCTCTGGAAAGGCTGCTAGTCACTCCACCCCTGAAGAGGGGGAAAGACGGCGTATGGGTCAACCCTCCGCCAACGGGAGCACTCACAACCATAGTGCCCCCGTCGCCGGCCAATTAACTAGCCGATTGGAAGGGCCGTCCAACAGTGCCCAAGGCGTGGCCGAGAGCGCCGATCGATCTCCCACCTGCCCCCATTGTGGTAAGGTGTTTAAGTCCTACGCAGGCAGGCGTCTGCATGAGAGAAGAGCTCATGCTCTTGATTTTCACGAGGGGGCCATAAAACGCCTACAAGACCGGCGAAATAAGACCTGGGCCCCAGAAGAGCTTAACTTGATGGCCCAGTCCAAAGTTTCTAACTTGGGCCATCCTTTTATAAATGTTAAAATACATGAGTGCGTACTGAATGACAGATCAGTAGATTCTATAAGTGGCAAACGTAAGTCCAAACAATACCAGGACTTACTTAAAAATGCCAAAGGAAAGGAGGAGGAGGAGTGCAAGGTGGTAAAATCGAAAATGACTGCTGAGCCCACCGGGGCCAGTCGGGAAAGCCATGTGGGGGGCCGACTCGACTGGACCTCGGACAACGAGATCCCTATGATCAAGTTTGAAGTGGACAATAAAGATGACCCACACATAAATAAAAGTATTGCGCAGCTAGTTCTTCCTTGGCGTAAGCTTGAAAGCGTACGCACAAAGAGAAGGACTCTTAAATATAGACAAAAGGTTGCAGCATATGCACAGCAATTAAAAATCCTAGCCAGTGCAGTACCTCCTCCTACTCTGAGCAGAGTAAGGATGGACGGTACAAGATCAACTGCAACCGAAAATTTCAGGGTAACATCTGTGGCAGATGAGGGATTGGCGTATGCGTCAAAAGATTGATTGATTGATTTAAAGTTTTCAGGCATCCTAACATCTGAGGTCATTGATGCCGGTAACATTTAATTTATGTATACAAAAATAAAAGATAAAATAAAATAAAAAATAAAAGAGTATTCAATTAAAATCATAAAAGTTGAATGTAATAAAAGTTAAATATTTTTCAGAAGACCTGCTTCTGAAATAAATCTAAAAATGCCACTTGCATGGTAGGACACATCATTTCCAAGAATCTTGGCAAGGATGAACCTGCCACCCTCACCTCGAGCCTCAAACAAATATCTATTCCGCAAGTTGTTATAATTGGGGCATTCGGTCAACAAATGCCTTACTGTTAGAGGTACTACACAGTCGTCACCATATGGTTGGTGTTGGCCCTTCAGCAAAAACTCGTGTGTAAACCGAGTGTGACCAATACGGAGACGACAAAGAGACGTATCCCATTTTCGGGGCATCATATTATACCTCCAAGGAGATATGTCATTTGTTATCTCTCGCATTTTATTGCCATCTTGACTATCCCATTGCTGTTGCCATTTATTGCAAACCAATTTCTTGATGTCAGGTAAGAAATCATCACAGGGAATGGGATACCTTCTTGGCAGCAACTCGGATGCAGCCTCCTTAGCCAGTGAATCTGCCTTCTCATTCCCAGACACACCTACATGTGCTGGAACCCAACAAAATTGAACTGTTATACCTCTCCGTCCAATTATGAAAAGCCATTCTAAAATCTTTAAAACTAGAGAGTTATTAGAATTAAAAACTTCCATAGCTTGAAGGACACTCCTTGCATCACTAAAAATTGTAAAATTACCCTCCTTCTCCAACGCTATTTTCTCAATAGCGGTTAATATGCCATACAGTTCGGCAGTAAATATGGAAGCGGTCAGAGGAAGTGCACCTCTACAATTAAAACCATTACTATGTACTCCAAATCCAACGCCAGCATCAGATTTGGAGCCACCAGTATAGATAAAAGTTGATCCTCTATGTTCTCTAACATGTTCATTAAAAAGAGACCTGGCTTCTAGGTCTGACATATTCTTCTTATCTCCAATAAAATATTTACAAAAAGATATCTCTGGTAACTTCCATGGAGGCGTTGGTGATACCTTGAATGGAAGTACCTTATTTCTAATTAAATCCAGACTATTTAATAATCGTTTCACCCGAAAGCCATAAGGTTGAGGAGATTTTGGGTGCAACTCAAAGTCTTTGCAATCTAAACCAATACCGAAGAATGGAAGACATTCGGTAAAGGTCTAGAGGTAACTCTCCAGCATCAACAAGGAGACTTGGGATAGGCGAGGTTTTAAAAGCATGATGTATCGAGTCTAATATTTTTAACCGGCTTGGGGTGGCTGAAGAATATACCTCACAACCATAACTAATTTTGGAAAAAATCAAGGCCTTGTATAATTTTAAAATAGTATTGCGGTCTGCCCCCCACGATGTATGGGACAATACTTTTAAGATATTCAGAGCTTCAACACTTTTAGCTTTTAATGCTTTTAAGTGAGAAACCCATGTCAGCCTACAATCAAATATCAAACCTAAAAATTTAGCTTCTCTTGCACATGGTATCCGTTGACCTTTAATGTATATATCCGGGTCTGGATGTACTCCCCGGATACGACAAAAATGGACAACGGTAGTTTTACTTGTCGAGAACTTAAATCCATTCATGTCAGCCCACTGGATAATTTTATCAATAGAGAGTTGGATTTTTCTCTCAACCATTGCCATTCTAGTGCCAGCAAATGATATTGAGAGATCATCCACAAATAATGTTGAGAGAACATCCTGGGGAATGGCTGAGGATATCCCATTAATTGCTAGTGCAAAAAGGGTTACACTCAGCACACTACCCTGAGGAACTCCTTCTTCCTGGCACTTACTCTCTGATAGAGTTTCCCCCACTCTCACTTGAAAAACTCTACGTGAAAGAAATGCCTGAATAAATAGTGGCAGCTCTCCTCTCAATCCCAATTCATGAATGGTTTTAAGAATACCATAACTCCATGTGGTATCATATGCCTTTTCAAGGTCAAAAAATACTGTAACATGGTGCTGTTTGGAAGCAAAGGCTTCACAAATAGAAGACTCAAGTCGTATCAACACATCAGTCGTTGAGTGCATTTTTCGGAATCCACATTGAATCGGTGATAAAATACCTTTCTTTTCAAGGTACCATATCAGCCTTGCATTGACCATCTTCTCCATGATTTTACATAAACAAGATGTCAATGCAATAGGACGATAGTTTGCTGCTAAAAACTTGTCTTTACCGGGTTTTAAAAAGGCTAAAATAATGGCTAGTTCCCAAACACTTGGGTAGCTATGATCATGCCATATTCTATTAATAATGCTTAAAATAAATAGCTTTGTATTAAAATGTACATGTTTAATCATTGCATATGGAATTCCATCGGGTCCAGGGGCTGTATCGTTGTAATGAGCAAGTGCAGAATCAAATTCTCTTTCAGTGAAAGGAGAATTATACGACTCTTCCCTTCAACACTGGTGGTGGGTTGGGGGTGAATTTGCCAGCTATCTTTTTTACTTTCCTCCACACAGAAGATGGTGGTGTTCTACTGTTAATGGAGGAAACAAAAGACATCCATGACTGGCGCCTTGCTTCTTTCATGGCACGACGGAACTGTGCTCTATATTTCTTGTACATAGTTAAATTCTCATCAGTTCTGCGTCTACGCAATCGTGTTAGAGATCTTCTTGTGGCTCTGTGGAGTGCAGTTAGTTCTGAAGACCACCACGGGACTGGTCGTCGTTTGAATAACCCTGTTGTTTTGGGAATTGAATTAACTCCTGCTGTATGAAGAGTTCCATTCAGTAGGTCTATGGCATCATCAACACTTTCAAACTGTTCTGCTCTCCCTTCGATTTCACTTAGCTCGGAAAATTTAACCCAGTCTGCCTTGTCTAGATTCCAACGTGGTGATCTTTGCAAAGGCGGACCCTTGTTGGTGTTTATAATGATTGGTGCATGATCACTAGTATGCCAATCATCTAATGTCCTCCAATCAAAATCAAGAACGCAGTTAGAGCTTGCAATTGAGAGGTCAATGCATGACAAAGTACCTGTCTGAACATGGAAGTGTGTGGGCTCTCCTGTATTAAGGAGTCCCACATCCTCATTCTCCACAATTGATGAGATAATATTGCCCCTTGTGTTAGCCAAAACATCACCCCATAAAGGATGTCTACCATTCATATCTCCCAGTAAGAGAAAAGGTTGAGGGAGTTGTTGAATGACCTCTGCTAAATCATCATATAAAATATTATCATTTGGAGGTAAGTACAGAGAGCATATTGTATATTTTCTCCCTATATCAATTTGTAAAACAACTGCCTGCAGGGTTGTACGTATAGACATGGGTATTTGGGGAACATCTCGACGAATGTACATGAGACTTCCGCCATGGCTCCCTGCTTGTTGATTATATGGTGTTCTATAGCTAACATACTCTCGAGGACTAGGAGTGTTAGAATTAAGCATACTTTCCTGTAGACATACAATTATGGGGGAATGCTCATGAATTAGGAGCTTAAGTTCTTCATATTTCACCCTCAAACCCTGACAGTTCCATTGCAAAATGGAGGAGAAAACTATGGATTATTTCTGGAAGACTTCTTGGATGAGGTCTTCCCATTAGAAGTTTTTAATGTAACATTATTACCAGTAGATTTCTTCAGAGGTGGTCGTGTTATGTTGGGTTTAACGTTGGTGATTTTCTTTGTATTCTTTTTATCTATTTGTTGAGGTGGATGGTGGACCTCAACTTGAATTTCTGATTTATTCAGTCCATCTTCTGGTTCATTAGAAACATCAACAGATAAAACATCAAATTTATTTGATGTCATTACCTTAACGTTTCTAATGGAGGGTGGAGAGAGAGATGGAGGTCTCTCTCTTTTGCGATTAATAGATGGTGGGATTCGAGGTTTTTGCACCTTTCCCACAACAGGTGCATCAGGTAAGTTAATCTTAAGTGGAACCTCCATCAGATCAGGCAAGGACATGGCCTGAGAGAGGTTTGTATTACTTTTTGTAATGGCGGCTGAAGGCTGTACAGCAATGGGCAATGACCTAGTGTTAATACACCGTGGTAAAGCCTCAGGAGGTGATATGGTTACCTCGTTATTTGACATTTTGTCAGATAGTATACTTTTTTTTGAGCTATTGGCAGTGCTAGGTTGGTTTGATTTTAATGCCTTAGCATATGTATTTGATTTATTTAATAGTCTTTTGGCATGGGTCACACTTATGTGTTCTAAGTTTGATTTGTTGAGGGCAGCTTCCTCCAACTTATATAGCTCGCAGATCTTGTCTGTGGATTTGTGATTCGAGCTGCAATTTAAACACCTGGCTCCAAGTGCACACACTCCATGGTAAGATTTGGAGCAAATACCACACATCTTCTCATTTTTGCAAACTTTGGATGGGTGCCCAAATTTAAAACAATTAAAGCATTGCAATGGCTTCTGCTTGAAGGGTCTTACTTTAATCCTTTCGTTCTCGATAATAATATGAAAAGGTACATCAGCATCCTGGAACGTAAGGATTATCATTGATATACCTGGGACTTTATGAACTTTCCAAACATTTAATGGACACATGGCCAGTATCTCCTCCTCTGTAAAATCATATAGATCTCTGTTAAAAACTACGCCCCTTCCGTAGCTAAAATTTAGGTGGGGTTTGACATCTAACTTAATGTCATCATTATTTATTTTCATATTGGACAATATTACCGACTGTGTACTGGATTTGGCATGGATAAGGAAACTATTTTTTCCGAAACGAGATATATCGCCTGGTGCAATAGTTCCTACTTTTTTCTGAATTAATTTGCATATTTTAAAATAATTCCCTGTAACCCCCTTTGATTCAGCTATAAGCCACATCGGTGGTTTTGGATTTCTCTGGGAGGGCATGACTAAATCTGCGCCTTTTTCCAACCAATCGGCAGGCCTGTACACATCTAAATCTTTTGGTACCTTATCGCAGAGAGCAGCCGCGACATTCAAGTTATTAATTTTAATATTATTCAAATTACTTATTGCACTAAATGCTTCGTCATAACTACTATAAGATATCCATGAATCCCAAGTTTCAGCTTCAAGTTTCATCCTTATTTCTTTTATGCATCCATAGCATTCAAATGCTTTACATAGGTCATCATAATTTGTTTCTATTGAAATTTGTGTAACATGGAGGATTCGAAGTTTCCTCGTGTTACCCAAATTACTCGATTTAGAAATATCAGTAGAATGGTCCTTTCCAGTTCCGAGGTCATCAACAGAGCTATCCCTTATCACATTAGCAGAGGTCGTCAACAGTGCCGGGGGAGAGTCAGCGTATCCAGGGGATGGGGGTTCGTTCCTTAAAGAATCCATTATACTAAAGAGAGGGAAAAAGAGTTAGTTTGATGTACCTGCTCGAGAATGTTAGGCCATCACGCGTCGGAAAGGAAATTTGCACTCTCCACTATCGGCACAATGAGAGTATACTTCCCAGATGGTCCACTCCATACCCTACCCGAAGGATAGCATCAAAACAGATATAGAGGCACAGGTGTAAGCTGAACCCGCCTGTTAGGACTGAGACCAAGAAATTATGGAATCATCCTCCCCATATCTATAATGACGGGCTTCCGGCCAAAAGCCGAGAGTCCTACCCCAAGCATTGGATCCCCCTGGATTCCGAAGACCCAACACTTGAGAATAGTTCCGCCAAAAAGGTCCAAACCATCTTCGGGATGGCTGAAATCATCCAATACTCTCATATATAGCTTTGAATGCAAACACCTCCCAACCGCGATACCTCCTCCCACTCATCAAAGCAGGCAGCAATAAAGGATGTATGAACATCCCCGCCGGGGCTACAATGGATGTAAAAACATCCAAGTCATAGGAGAAAAGAATAAAAAAAAATAATAATAAATATATATGTACTGTACATAATATATACACATATATAATGAGGGAAATTTTTCTCATAGAGTTTGGAAAGCAAGACTAAAGAAAGTTTGTGAAATTAGGATAAGGTCGAAGTAATATTGAGAAAAAGAAAAAGGTAAAAGGTAAAAGAGAGAAATTTAGATTCGAACTAGGGGAGCAATTTCCCCAAGTTCGAGAGCCCTCTTGCCCGTCACCAAGTTTCAGCACGGGAATGAAATGCCGTGCTGAAGCTCAATGACTTCGTCAAGGCATTCTCTCATTAAGAGGGTGCGTCAAAAGATACGAGTGGAGATCAAAGGAGGAGTACAGTGGCCCCAAAAGAAGTCAATCCTGTTCTGACAACACCAATTATGAACAGAAACGCTGTGTCAACCTTCATCACCCTGCAAGCCACACATGAGAATTCCAAAAGCCAAGATGGAATGAATGAGTATCTGGACCGGAGCCGGGGTGGTCGCGGTTCCGGCCCTCTTACGGTTGAAACTGCGACCACCTCGCCTCTGGCCCGGATCGGGTCCCAAACGTCTGGCCCTGCTCTGGACCGGGGCCGGGCTGGTCACGGCCCCAGCTCCGGGGCTGAGGTTGTGACCACCTCGGCTCTGGCCCCGGGCGGGTCTCCCCCGTCTAGCCCCGACGGGAGTGACACATCTCCTCTCAGCGAAAGGAGCTTGAATACATCTGGTAAAGATGAAATCTCGTAAGAGATAGATTTGCTGAAAGAGGAGATATTTGGATCGACACCCAGAGTAGTAAGAGCGAATAACAATAGCAGGGGAAGTAGACAGCTGCAAGGAAATATTCCTCGGAATATAAGGAGAAGGAGAGAGTATGCGGCAACTCAAAGAGGCTGGGATAAGAATCGCAGCCGAGTTGCCCAGAATGCCATCTTGGGAAAAGACTCTCTGGCTAGTCCCACGTTCCCA
This sequence comes from Palaemon carinicauda, assembly GCF_036898095.1. Lineage (NCBI taxonomy): Eukaryota > Metazoa > Arthropoda > Malacostraca > Decapoda > Palaemonidae > Palaemon > Palaemon carinicauda. Next base: position 39,407,094 of record NC_090767.1, read on the forward strand.
CCCGGGACCGTGGAATACTGGACGGCCCTCTTTGGAAGGCCTAGTCCAGCTAGCCTATTGAATGATGAAGCACAACGCCACCCATGCACCATTCTTGAACCGGTTACCACTCTTGACATTGAATGGTGCAAGAGGAAAACCAGTTTAAAGGCGTTGCTGGGCCCAGACGGCATTAGAGCAGCCGACTTTAGAGCGGCGGCAAACGACCGGATTGCAGAACTGTATAACACTATTCTGCAATCCAAAACAGCCACATATGACTGGGCACGAGGCAGAACAACTCTGCTGCCCAAAAACGATGTCCCTCAAGAGGCCGGGGACTTCCGTCCAATTACAATAACGTCAGTCGTAACTAGAGGGTTGCATAAGATCCTGAGCAAGCGCCTGGCGGAGCGCATCCCCTCCTCGGTCCGTCAGAAAGGGTTCAAGGCTGAGGAGGGTGTCAGCAGCAACCTTCTATTGTTGCAAGAACTGATTAAGGAGGCCAAGACGGAGTCGGAGACCCTCTACGTGGTCTTTATAGACTTCAAGAAGGAATTCGATTCCTTCAGTCATCATGCCCTCTTAGATACTCTAAGGGCAGCTGGCCTGGACAATGACTCGATCCACTACCTCAGAAACTTCTACTCTAGTATCAACACCGAGGTAGCTGGGATCGGGATTAATATCACTAGGGGTGTAATGCAGGGGGATCCACTGTCCCCCCTGCTTTTCAATCTTGCCCTACATAGAGCACTCTCTTGCCTCCCCGAGGGCGTAGGGGCAACGCTGCGGGGAGAGGCAATCAAATATCTGGCCTTCGCTGATGATATTGTTGTCGTGGCACAAACCAGAGGCGGTTTAAGAACAGCAATCAGGAGTCTGCTTGAGGAAGCTGGAAAGCTGGGCCTGGAGCCCAGCTTGCAGAAGTGTGCCACGGCCGGTATCGTCAGTGATCGGCAAAAGAAGACCTGGTACTGTGATACCCGCCCATTCACATTCGGGAATGTCAACATCCTAGTCACGAGCCCTGATGGGGTATACAAATACCTCGGTATAGATGTCGGGCTCGGGACGAATGTGAATGGGGCGAAAGTGATTGGCAAGGCCAAGGCTGAGTTGGGGAATCTGCAGCTTGCGCCGTTGAAGCCCCAGCAAAAGCTTTGGTCCTTGAAAATGGTGTTGATACCTCGGCTGCATCATGTAGCCGTCCACGGTAACCTCAAGGGCTACCACCTAACGGCGGTAGACAAAGAGGTAAGGAAATTTGTGAGAAAGTGTCTCCACCTTCCTGGTGACACTCCACTGCCAGCATTCTATGCGGGGACAGCAGCGGGTGGTCTCGGAATTTATAACTTTTCCGAGGGAACACCCAGGGCCCTGCATGAATGCCATATGAGACTAGCCCGATCTCCAGATCCGTTGGTGGCGGGAATTGCTGCTGATCTGGTCCAGCAACACCGGGCCCCTGCCATCTCGGACTGGGGAGAAAGGCTATACAATACTGTAGACGGCTGCAGTCTGAGGGAGGCTCCCTTTGGACTGAAGCCAAAATGGTTGGACGCTGGCAACCGCATGATGAGGGGCGGTACCTACTGCAATGCCATCAAACTCCAGCTGGGACTCCTGACGACCCCGGCCCGGAGCGCGAGAGGCAGGCAGCAGAGCAGCCGCTGTGATCTTGGCTGCAACGCCCCTGGTACCCTGCACCATCTCATGCAGGTTTGTCCGGCTGTTCAGCCTTGGCGAATAAAGAGACACGATGCATTGAAGAACTATGCTAAGAAGAAGGCCACTGAAGCAGGGTTCAGTGTTCTTGACGAACCCCACATAGCCACAACAAGCGGGCTACGGAAACCAGACCTGGTGGTCTGGAAAGACAGACAGTCAATGGTAGTAAACTGTCAGATAAACGCGGACGCCAATGTTCGTCCTCCTGGGTTCTTCGACGCGGCGAAAATCGCCAAATATGATACTACCTGCGTCAAGAGAGCCGTCGAAGAGCTTACGGCAACAGTACCCTCGGTACATGCTATCACCGGGAACTGGAGGGGTGTACTGTCCAGGGGGACGATCAGCCTGTCCCAGAGGCTGAAGCTAAGCGTAAAGGACTTGGGCCTGATGTCGATCAAGATCTTGCAGGGTGGACTATCCATATATTCCAATTATATGGGTATTGTCGTTACTTACAATAACGACATGGGAAATCAATTGTTATTGAATATCTATGTTCATATTGTATATGGAAAATTTTCTTTTATATTACATTGCGTTAATTGGAAATGTGCAAGTTTCTGTACAAATGAAGGTTTTGTTTATATTTAATTGTAATAAGCATTGTTACCAAGGAATATTGTCTTGTGAATAGTTGTATAAGTGGTTAACAATGCGATGTAAGTTGTTTGAATACTTTCGTTCGGTTTGCGTTGAATGGTTGGTTTCGTTCGTTTGTTGTTTTCTTTTGTCGTGAGCGAACGAAGCGGAAGTCATGACTTTGGGAGAGAGAGCGAACGCATTATTTTTACGACAAAGGCAACAGAGCTAATGGCGGGTAGTTGCTGCCTGTCACTTCTCAACGTATGTAGTGTAATCTTCAGTGGACTTAATCAGGATGAAGAGAATTTCATTTGATTAACGGAGCCGTTCCTTCCCAGCATTTAATGAAGTGGATGAATTAATCAACCGAAGTTTGGATGAGTATCATATAATATTTAGTTACCTTGGATGGGATAATTAGCTAGGGATATGCATATCTGTGCGTGGGATTCCGTGACTGGGTAAAATCAAATATTTATATGTGGTATCGTGGTTTACCCGTGCCTAGTGCAATCCGAACTCGGTAAGAACTTCATATGAAACCAAGTAAGTAATCATTGGGGCAAAAGCTCAATAGAATATAGTATGACCATTTATCTTTGTAACACTACATTAGGAATTCATTGCGTTGAGAAAGGGTCTTGTTCTCTTAAAAGAATCTGGTAATTAGTAATTTTGTGAATGACTGAAGTCAATATATGTTGTTGCTTGTTTGACCCTAATAAGTAACGATAGGTATGTCGGGGGGAGGTGATGTAACGTGGCGTTCTCGGCCACAAAGTTTTGACCACCCGAAGTTCCTCCAGGAGCCAAGAACGATCTCCTGTTGAGTGGATAAGCGCGCCGGCAGGAACACAGCCGTTGTTGACACCAAGGAAGGACAATGTAATGGTACGCTGTGTTACCTGATTTAATGCTAAGGCTAGATTTAAGTTTAGAATTGTAAAAGTGTAGGCACCTAGGCTAAGTTAGATCAATATATGTAAATTGCCTAGGAAATGAGACCAACCTCTGAGTAGCCGAGAGAGGTCTCATTAGGATTAACGCTTAGATCAGTTTTGCGAGAGCTCTCAGGTAGGGTAGGTCGTAGTAACAGCCAAATGCCTCGTCATCTAATTAGTGACGCGCATGAATGGATTAACGAGATTCCCACTGTCCCTACCTACTATCTAGCGAACCCACAGGCAGGGATACGGGCCTGCACACAACAGCGGGGAAAGAAGACCCTGTTGAGCTTGACTCTAGTCTGATATTGTAGAGAGACATCAGAGGTGTAGCATAGGTGGGAGGTCTTGGCATTCGTGCCCTGGCCGACAGTGAAATGCCACTACTCTGATCGTTTCTCTACTTACTCGGTGAAGTGGAACCGGAGCCTGGCTCCCAAGGTGGGACAGTGTCTCTGAGATTCTAGCTCCAAGCTGTTTACGGTGCGGGCCGTCCGTGGCCGAGCTCTCCGGAACGAGGCGGTGGCGGCCCGCGGTGGGCGTGCGCGCCCGATGGCGATCCTGGCCGAGGACAGTATCAGGTGGGGAGTTTGACTAGGGCGGTACATCTGTCAAATGGTAACGCAGGTGTCGCAAGGCTAGCTCAGCGAGGACAGAAACCTCGCTTAGAGTAAAAGAGCAAAAGCTAGCCTGATCCTGATTTTCAGTACAAATACGGGCTGCGAAAGCACGGTCTATCGATCCTTTTGACCTTTTAAGAGTTTTAAGCAAGAGGTGTCAGAAAACTTACCACAGGGATAACTGGCTTGTGGCGGCTAAGCGTTCATAGTGACGTCGCTTTTTGATCCTTCGATGTCGGCTCTTCCTATCATTGAGAAGCAGAAATTACAAAGCGTTGGATTGTTCACCCGTTGGGATGGCCAAGAACAATGCAATACCTATTAAACAAAAATTCTAATGAAAATCACGATAAAATTCAAGCTGGGTGATGATATCAAATAGCCCAAGCTCCTTTACACTGGGAGTGCTGCATGCCACTACCTATCTCCTAACCCAGCTAGTCTTAGCTCTCTCTGTACAGTATATATCTATCTACTATTATTGTAAAAAATCACAACTACATGTACTCATCGACTTACAACATATATCAAACTCAAATACAGTGAGCCCTCGCTACTTCGCGGTTCGACCATCGCGGATTCACCACTTCGCGGATTTTTTTCATAACACGTGTATATACACATCACGGATTTTCCGGAAATTTCGAAAATACCGCGATATATGAAGACCCCAAATAGGTATTTCGTTAATTCCATTAATACTGTAATTAGTAATATCTGCTCTTACTGATGGTTCATTGCATTACATATGACATATAATTCAGTACAGAAAGAAATAAAACACGAAAAGAGAATGTGATCATACGATAATTCAGTATACAGTACGTAGTAAAATTAAATCGAACATGAAACGCAAATCAGATGCAGTCATACCGTATTTGAATGGTGTAAGGCGGCTGATGGCTACTACTACAAATGTAATGGATGTGCATCTTTTCCATGAATCTTTTGTATGTATACGTACGTAGTACTGCATCCAATATGATATTTTGATTATAAAATAATTTTTTGAATATACTTACCCGGTGAATATATAATAGCTGACGTCTCGGACGGCTCGACAGAAACACAAAAACTCGCGAGCGATCGCCATGAAGGTTGCGGGTGTGCCCACCAGCGCCGACTATTGGCCAGATACCGCATATACTTGTAAACAGCTCCAGTTCTTCTCATTCCGCTGGGTCTCTATCGGGGAGGAAGGGAGGGCCTTTAATTTATATATTCACCGGGTAAGTATATTCAAAAATTTATTTTATAATCAAAATATCATTTTTAAATATTAAACTTAGCCGGTGAATATATAATAGCTGATTCACACCCATGGTGGTGGATAGAGACCAGTATTAATACAATAAAGGCGTATATGCTTAGAGTTTTTGACAGTTATATCATAACAAAACCCAAATAAATATAGGTACCTGGTAAGGAAGCTGACTCTGACGATTACTCTGCCTTATTAGTCCGCTTTCCTCACGAAGCCCAGCCATCCTCTCAGGATGCTGAGACTCCCAGGAGCTGTTGTATCCAGGGCGACCACCCATACAACAGGACCTCATCAAAACCCTTAATCTGGGCGCTCTCAAGAAACGACATTTGACCATCCGCCAAATCAAAAAGGATGCGAAAGGCTTCTCCGCCTTCCGTACAACCCAAAACAAGATTAAAAACATTTCAAGAGAAGATTAAAAGGATATTGGAATTAAGGGAATGTAGTGGTAGAACCCTCACCCACTACTGCACTCGCTGCAACGAATGGACCCAGTGTGTAGCAGTCCTCATAAAGAGTCTGGACGTCTTTTAAGTAAAATGAAGCGAACACCGACTTGCTCCTCCAAAAGGTCGCGGCCATAATACTTCGCAGAGATCTGTTTTGCTTAAAGGCCACGGAAGTTGCTATCGCTCTTACTTCGTGCGTCTTGACCTTAAGCAAGCAACGATCTTTTTCACTCAAGTGAGAATGAGCCTCTCGGATTAAAAATCTAATAAAATACGATAAAGCATTTTTAGACATAGGCAATGAGGGCTTCTTAACTGAGCACCATAAGGCCTCAAATCCACCTCGTAAGGATCTGGTACGAGCTAAATAAAACTTAAGAGCTCTAACTGGGCACAGTACTCTTTCAAGCTCGTTGCCTACGATCTCTGATAGGCAAGGTATATCAAAAGATTTAGGCCAAGGACGAGAAGGCAGTTCATTTTTGGCCAAGAAACCAAGCTGAAGCGAACATGTGGCTTTATCTGTAGAAAAGCCGATGTTTTTACTAAAGGCATGGATCTCACTGACCCTTTTAGCCGAAGCCAAGCACACTAAGAAAAGCGTCTTGAGGGTGAGATCCTTCAGGGAGGCTGAATGTAATGGCTCAAACCTGTCGGACATTAGGAACCTTAGGACCACGTCTAAGTTCCATCCAGGAGTTGCCATACGACGCTCCTTAGAGGTCTCGAAGGACTTAAGGAGATCTTGGAGATCTTTATTATTGGACAGATCTAAGCCTCTATGTCTGAACACAGAAGCCAACATGCTCCTGTAGCCCTTAATAGTGGGAGCCGAGAGGGAGCGAACATTTCTCAGATGCAGGAGAAAGTCTGCAATTTGGGCTACAGAGGTACTGGAAGAGGAAATGGATGATGACTTGCACCAGTCTCTAAAGACTTCCCACTTCAACTGGTAGACCTTGATGGTAGATGCTCTCCTAGCTCTCGCAATCGCTCTGGCTGCCTCCTTCGAAAATCCTCGAGCTCTTGAGAGTCTTTCGATAGTCTGAAGGCAGTCAGACGAAGCGCGGGGAGGCTTTGATGAAGACTCCTTACGTGGGGCTGCCGTAAGAGATCCATCCTTAAAGGTAGACTCCTTGGAACGTCTGCCAGCCATTGAAGTACCTCTGTGAACCACTCTCTCGCGGGCCAGAGGGGAGCAACCAACGTCAACCTTGTCCCTTCGTGAGAGGCGAACTTCTGCAGTACCTCGTTGATGATCTTGAACGGCGGGAATGCATACGCATCCAGGTGAGACCAGTCCAGTAGAAAAGCATCTATGTGGGCCGCCTCTGGATCTGGGACTGGAGAGCAATAGGTAGGGAGCCTTTTGGTCAACGAGGTGGCAAAGAGGTCTATGGTGGGTTGGCCCCAAGTCACCCAAAGACTCTTGCACACGTCCTTGTGGAGGGTCCATTCTGTGGGGATCACCTGACCTCTCCGACTGAGACAGTCCGCCAGGACGTTCAAGTCCCCCTGGATGAATCTTGTCAACAGGGAGATGCCTCGATCTTTTGACCAGATAAGGAGGTCCCTGTCGATGACGAACAGTGTGTGTGAGTGAGTGCCTCCTTGCTTGGAGATGTACGCCAAGGCTGTGGTGTTGTCCGAATCGACTTCTACCACTTTGTTTCGTAGAAGGCTCTCGAAACTCGTCAAGGCCAAGTGAACCGCCAACAGCTCCTTGCAGTTGATGTGCATGCTCCTCTGATCCGACGTCCAAAGACCCGAGCATTCCAGACCGTCCATAGTCGCTCCCCAACCCAAATCCGACGCGTCTGAGAATAACACGTGGTTTGGGTTCTTGACCGCCAGGGACAGACCCTCTCGCAGACTTATGTTGCTGTCCCACCAGTTCAGGCACGTTTTTACTGGCTCGGAGATCGGGATTGACACAGCTTCCAAAGTCTTGCTCTTGTTCCAATGGAAGTCTAGATGGAACTGGAGAGGGCGAAGGTGAAGTCTCCCTAGTGAGATAAATTGCTCCAGGGATGACAGAGTCCCTAAGAGGCTCATCCAACTTCTCACTGAGCAACGGTCTTTTTTCAGCATGAGGCGGACTTTGAGCAGGGCTTGCTCTATCCTGGTGGCAGACGGAAAAGCCCGAAAAACAAGACTGCGAATCTCCATCCCCAAATAGAGAATCGTCTGGGAGGGATTCAGTTGAGACTTTTCTAAGTTCACCAACAGTCCCAACTCCTTTGCCAGACCCAACGTCCATTGAAGGTCCTGCTGACAGCGATGACGGGACGATGCTCTGAGAAGCCAGTCGTCCAGGTACAGGGAGGCTCGAATTCCCGATAAATGAAGGAATTTTGCCACATTCCTCATGAGCCTCGCAAACACGAGAGGAGCAGGGCTGAGGCCGAAGCACCGTGCTCGGAACTGGTACACCACATTCCTGTAAACAAACCTCAGATACGGTTGAGAATCTGGGTGTATAGGAATGTGGAAGTACGCATCTTGCAGGTCGAGAGAGACCATCCAGTCTCCCTCTCTGACCGCTGCTAGGACGGACTTCGTGGTCTCCATCGTAAATTTTGTTTTTACAACAAAAACGTTGAACGCACTGACGTCCAGCACTGGCCTCCAACCTCCCGTATGCTTTGGGACTAGGAAGAGACGGTTGTAAAATCCCGGTGATTGAAGGTCCGAGACTTTCACCACCGCTCCCTTCTCTAGCAACAGAGAAACCTGCTGATGTAGAGCTTGTCTCCTTGACTCCTCTCGATACCTGGGAGAGAGGTCTAAAGGAACTGTTACTAGAGGAGGTCTGCGTACAAAAGGTATTTTGTACCCCTCCTTGAGCAACAACACAGACTCTTGGTCTGCACCCCTCTTCTCCCAGGCCTGCCAGAAGCTGTTCAGTCTGGCCCCTACCGCTGTCTGAGGACGTGGGCAGTCAGACTCTGCCACGGGAGGACTTGGATCCTCTCCTCTTGCCTCTTTTACCGTTGGCACGAGCGCCTCCCCTGCTGGGGGCTCTGCCACGAAAGGGCGGGATAAACCTAGTCGCTGGGGTATCGATCTTGGGTCTTACGACATAAGACGATGAAGGAGCACCCTTACGAGCAGAAGTAGCCATCAGGTCGTGTGTATCCTTCTGCACCAGCGAAGCCGCAATGTCCTTGATTAACTGTTGAGGAAACAAGGCAGATGATAAGGGGGCAAACAGAAGCTCCGACCTTTGACAGGGAGTCACTCCTGCCGAAAGGAACGAGCAAAGAGTCTCCCTCTTCTTCAGGACTCCAGCCGTAAAGGTAGCGGCGAGCTCATTGGAGCCATCACGGATGGCTTTGTCCATGCAAGACATAATAAGCACGGAAACATCCTGGTCGGCCGACGAGATCTTCCTGCTTAATGCTCCTAGAGACCAATCTAAGAAGTTAAAAACTTCGAAGGCCCTGTAAACCCCTTTAAGGAGATGGTCAAGGTCCGAGGAGGACCAACAAACTTTAGAGCGTCTCATGGCCAGGCGACGGGGAGAGTCTACGAGGCTTGAGAAGTCTCCCTGGGCAGAGGCAGGGACTCCCAAGCCGAGAACTTCTCCCGTGTCATACCAGACGCTCGCTCTAGAAGCTAGTTTAAAAGGAGGGAAAGCAACGGCCGTCTTCTCCAAACTCCTCCTGGTAATCAACCAGTCGCCTAGCAAACGTAAAGCCCTCTTAGAAGAGCGAGAGAGCACTAGCTTAGTAAAAGAAGGCTTCGAAGTAGCTAGGCCTAGCGCAAACTCTGACGGAGGCGAACGAGGAGCAGAAGTTACAATGAATGAATGAATGATTTAAAGTTTTCAGGCATCCTGACATCTAAGGTCATTGACGCCGGTAACATTTAATTTATGTATACAAAAGTAAAAAATGAAATAAAATAAAAAATTAAAGAGTATTCAATTAAAATCATAAATATTGAATGTCATAAAAGTTAAATATTTTTCAGAAGACCTGCTTCTGGAAGAAATCTAAAAATGCCACTTGCATGGTAGGACACATCATTTCCAAGAATCTTGGCAAGGATGAACCTGCCACCCTCACCTCGAGCCTCAAACAAATATCTATTCCGCAAGATGTTATAATTGGGGCATTCGGTCAACAAATGCCTTACTGTTAGAGGTACTAAACAGTTGTCACAATACGGTTGGTGTTGGCCCTTCAGCAGAAACTCATGTGTCAACCGAGTGTGACCAATACGGAGACGACAAAGAGAAGTCTCCCATTTTCGGGGCATCATATTATACCTCCAAGGAGATATGTCATTTGTTACTTCCCTCATTTTATTGCCATCTTGACTATCCCATTGCTGTTGCCATTTATTGCAAACCAATTTCTTGATGTCAAGTAAGAAATCATTACAGGGAATGGGATACCTTCTTGGCAGCAACTCGGATGCAGCCTCCTTAGCCAGTGAATCTGCCTTCTCATTCCCGGACACACCTACATGTGCTGGAACCCAACAAAATTGAACTGTTATACCTCTCCGTCCAATAAGGAAAAGCCATTCTAAAATCTTTAAAACTAGAGGGTTATTAGAATCAAAAACTTCCATAGCTTGAAGGACACTCCTTGCATCACTAAAAATTGTAAAATTACCCTCCTTCTCCAACACTATTTTCTCAATAGCAGTTAATATGCCATACAGTTCGGCAGTAAATATGGAAGCGGTCAGAGGAAGTGCACCTCTACAATTAAAACCATTACTATGTACTCCAAATCCAACGCCAGCATCAGATTTGGAGCCATCAGTATAGATAAAAGTTGATCCTCTATGTTCTTTAACATGTTCATTAAAAAGAGACCTGGCTTCTATGTCTGACATATTCTTCTTATCTCCAATAAAATATTTATAAAAAGATATCTCTGGTAACTTCCATGGAGGCGTTGATGATACCTTGAATGGAAGTACCTTATTTCTAATTATATCCAGACTATTTAATAATCGTTTCACCCGAAAGCCATAAGGTTGAGGAGATTTTGGGTGCAACTCAAAGTATGATGCTTGTCTTACAAGGCTTGCAGTCTGAAAGGCTAGAGAGTTAGGGAGTCTTTGCAATCTAAACCAATACCGAAGAATGGAGGACATTCGGTAAAGGTCTAGAGGTAACTCTCCAGCATCAACAAGGAGACTTGGGATAGGCGAGGTTTTAAAAGCTCCAGTAGACAATCTAATACCTGCATGATGTATCGAATCTAATATTTTTAACCGGCTTGGGGTGGCTGAAGAATATACCTCACAACCATAACTAATTTTGGAAAAAATCAAGGCCTTGTATAATTTTAAAATAGTATTGCGGTCTGCCCCCCATGATGTATGGGACAATACTTTTAAGATATTCAGAGCTTCAACACATTTAGCTTTTAGCGCTTTTAGGTGAGAAACCCATATAAGTCTACAGTCAAATATCAAACCTAAAAATTTGGTTTCCCATACACATGGTATCCGTTGACCTTTAATGTATATATCCGGGTCTGGATGTACTCCCCGGATACGACAAAAATGGACAATGGTAGTTTTACTTGTCGAGAACTTAAATCCATTCATGTCAGCCCACTGGATAATTTTATCAATAGAGAGTTGGATTTTTCTCTCAACCATTGCCATTCTAGTGCCAGCAAATGATATTGAGAGATCATCAACAAATAATGTTGAGAGAACATCCTGGGGAATGGCTGAAGATATCCCATTAATTGCTAGTGCAAAAAGGGTTACACTCAGCACACTACCCTGAGGAACTCCTTCTTCCTGGCACTTACTCTCTGATAGAGTTTCCCCCACTCTCAATTGAAAAACTCTACGTGAAAGAAATGCCTGAATAAATAGTGGCAGCTCTCCTCTCAATCCCAATTCATGAATGGTTTTAAGAATACCATATCTCCATGTGGTATCATATGCCTTTTCAAGGTCAAAAAATACTGTAACATGGTGCTGTTTGGAAGCAAAGGCTTCACAAATAGAAGACTCAAGTCGTATCAACACACCAGTCGTTGAGTGCATTTTTCGGAATCCACATTGAATCGGTGATAAAATACCTTTCTTTTCAAGGTACCATATCAGTCTTGCATTGACAATCTTCTCCATGATTTTACATAAACAAGATGTCAATGCAATAGGACGATAGTTTGCTGCTAAAAACTTGTCTTTACCGGGTTTTAAAAAGGCTAAAATAATGGCTAGTTCCCAAACACTTGGGTAACTATGATCATGCCATATTCTATTAATAATGCTTAAAATAAATAGCTTTGTATTAAAATGGACATGTTTAATCATTGCATATGGAATTCCATCGGGTCCAGGGGCTGTATCGTTGCAATGAGCAAGTGCGGAATCAAATTCTCTTTCAGTGAAAGGAGAATTATACGTCTCTTCCCTTCTTGTTGCAAAATTTAAAATTTTCTTTTCTTCAGTGCTCCTATACTGGTGACCAGGGGCTCCTTCACACTTGTTGGATACATTTGAAAAATGATTAGCCAGGGCATTGCTAACTTCATTTGCTTCAGTTACATACTGGCCATTCACCTTCAACACTGGTGGTGGGTTGGGGGTGAATTTGCCAGCTATCTTTTTTACTTTCCTCCACACAGAAGATGGTGGTGTTCTACTGTTAATGGAGGAAACAAAAGACATCCATGACTGGCGCCTTGCTTCTTTCATGGCACGACGGAACTGTGCTCTACATTTCTTGTACATAATTAAATTCTCATCAGTTCGGAGTCTACGCAATCGTGTTAGAGATCTTCTTGTGGCTCTGTGGAGTGCAGTTAGTTCTGAAGACCACCACGGGACTGGTCGTCGTTTGAATAGCCCTGTTGTTTTGGGAATTGAATTGACTCCTGCTGTATGAAGAGTTCCATTCAGTAGGTCTATGGCATCATCAACACTTTCAAACTGTTCTGCTCTCCCTTCGATTTCGCTTAGCTCGGAAAATTTAACCCAGTCTGCCTTGTCTAGATTCCAACGTGGCGATCTTTGCAAAGGCGGACCCTTGTTGGTGTTTATAATGATTGGTGCATGATCACTAGTATGCCAATCATCTAATGTCCTCCAATCAAAATCAAGAAGGCAGTTAGAGATTGCAATCGAAAGGTCAATGCATGACAAAGTACCTGTCTGAACATGGAAGTGTGTGGGCTCTCCTGTATTAAGGAGTCCCACATCCTCATTCTCCACAATTGATGAGATAATATTGCCCCTTGTGTTGGCCAAAACATCACCCCATAAAGGATGTCTACCATTCATATCTCCCAGTAAGAGAAAAGGTTGAGGGAGTTGTTGAATGACCTCTGCTAAATCATCATATAAAATATTATCATTTGGAGGTAAGTACAGAGAGCATATTGTATATTTTCTCCCTATATCAATTTGTACAACAACTGCCTGCAGGGTTGTACGTATAGACATGGGTATTTGGGGAACATCTCGACGAATGTACATGAGACTTCCGCCATGGCTCCCTGCTTGTTGATTATATGGTGTTCTATAGCTAACATACTCTCGAGGACTAGGAGTGTTAGAATCAAGCATACTTTCCTGTAGACATACAATTATGGGGGATTGCTCGTGAATTAGGAGCTTAAGTTCTTCATATTTCGCCCTCAAACCCTGACAGTTCCATTGCAAAATGGAGGAAAAAACTATGGTTTATTTTTTGGAAGAGCTTTTAGATGAAGTTTTCCCATTAGCAATTTTTGATCTGATGCTATTTCCCGGTGGTTTTATTAGAGAGGGTCTTGATAAATATGGTTTTTTTGTTTGTGCTTTTCTTGTTTTCTGATCCAATTGTTGAGGGGGATGGTGGACCTCAACTTGAATTTCTGATTTATTTAAATTGTCTTCTGGGTGATCAGAAACATCAACAGACAAAACATCATATTTATTTGATGTCATAACTCTTAATATTTCTTATGGAAGGAGGTGAGAGAGATGGAGGTCTCTCTCTTTTCCTATTTGTAGGTGGTGAGGATCTACCAGGTTTTTGCACCTTCCCTACCACAGGTGCACCTGGTAACTTTGTTTCGGGTGAAACTTCCATCAAATCAGGCAAGGACATGGTCTGAGAGAGGTTAGTACTATTGCTGGTAATGGGGGATGAAGTTTGTATAGAAGTGGGCAGTGTCGCAGTTTTAATACACAGTGGCAAAGCCTTGGAAGGCAATATGCTTACCTTGTCACGTAAAAATTTACTATCATTAGATGATGTATTTCTTTTCTTGGAATTACTGGCAGCACTATGTGGGTTCGATGACTCCTGTGGTATATTTTCTCTTGATTTCAGTGCCTTTGCATAGCTGTTTGGTTTTTTCAGTAGTCTTTTGGCATGTCATACACTTATGTGTTCTACACTGGATTTGTTGAGGGCTGCTTCTTCAAACTTATAAATCTCACAGCTCCTGTCAGTTGACTTATGGTTTGAATTGCAATTCAAACAGCTGGGCTCAAGTGTACACTCTCCATGATAAGGACTGGCACAGATGCTACACATTTTTTCATTTTTACAAACTTTAGAAGGATGTCCAAATTTGAAACATTTGAAGCATTGTAAGGGCTTTTGTTTAAAAGGTCGAACTTTTATTCTTTCATTTTCAATATCGATGTGGAAAGGCACATCAGCATCCTGGAAAGTAAGGATAATCATTGACGTCCCAGGAATCTTATGCACTTTCCACACTGTTAATGGGCACATGGCTAGTATTTCCTCTTCAGTAAATTCATACAGATCTTTATTGAAGACTACTCCCCTTCCGTAACTAAAGTTTAAGTGGGGTTTGACATCTAACATATCCTCATCACTGCTTGTCATAAGGTTAGACAGTATTACTGATTGCGTATGATTTAGCATGGATTAGGAAGCTATTTTTCCCAAAGCGAGATATATCACCTGGTGCAATGGTTCCTACCTTTTTCTGAATTAGTTTGCTAATTTTAAAATAATTCCCATTACTCCCTTTAGGCTCAGCAACAAGCCACATTGGTGGTTTTGGCTTTCTTTGGGGGAGCATAGTTAAATCGATATCTTTCTCAAACCAGTCAGCAGGTCTATGTACATCCAAACTGTTTGGTATCTTATCACATAGGGCACCCATGTGATTTAAGTTATTAATTTTGATATCATTGATGTTACATATTGCGTTGAATGCTTCTTCATGATTGTTATAAGTTATCCATGAATGCCATTTTTCATTTTCAAGTTTCATTCTAATTTCTTTTATCACTCCATAGCATCTAAATGCTTTATATATCATATCATAATCAGTATTTATTGGAATTTGGGTAACATGAAGGATTCGGAGTTTCCGTTTGTTACCCAACTTAATTGGGTTTAAAACATGAGTAGAGGGGTCCTTTTTTGTTCCTAGGTCGTCAACAGAATTTTCCTTAATTGAATTAGCAGAGGTCGTCAACAGTGCCGGGGGAGAGTCAGCGTATCCAGGGGATGGGGGTTCGTTACTTAAAGAATCCATTAGACGAGAGAGAGAGAGAAAAGGTTTAGTTTGATGTACCTGCTCGAAAATGTTAGGCCATCACACATCAGAAAGGAAATTTGCACTCTCCACTATCGGCACAATGAGAGTATACTTCCCAGATGGTCCACTCCATACCTTACCCGAAGGATAGCATCAAAACAGATATAGAGGCACAGGTGTAAGCTGAACCCGCCTGTTAGGACTGAGACCAAGAAATTATGGAATCATCCTCCCCATATCTGTAATGACGGGCTTCCGGCCAAAAGCCAAGAGTCCTACCCCAAGCATCGGTTCCCCCTGGATTCCGAAGGCCCAACACTTGAGAATAGTTCCGCCAAAAAGGTCCAAACCATCTTCGGGATGGTTGAAATCATCCATTACTCTCACATATAGCTTTGAGTGCAAACACCTCCCAACCGTGACACCTCCTCCCACTCATCAAAGCAGGCAGCAATAAAGGATGTATGAACATCCCCGCCGAGGCTACAATAGATGTAGAAACATCCAAGCCATAGGGAAAAAAAAAATATATATATGTACATAATATATACACATATATAATGAGGGAAATTTTTCTCATAGAGTTTGGAAAGCAAGACGAAAGAAAGTTCATGAAATTAGGATAAGGTCGAAGTAATATTGAGAAAAAGAAAAAGGTGAAAGAGAGAAATTTAGATTCGAACTGGGGGAGCAATTTCCCCAAGTTCGAGAGCCCTCTTGCCCGTCACCAAGTTTCAGCACAGGAATGAAATGCCGTTCTGAAGCTCAATGACTTCATCAAGGCATTCTCTCATTAAGAGGGCAGAAGTTACAAAATGGTCTGGGAAAAGATCCTTAAAAATCATCATGATTTTCTTAAAGTCCATAGAGGGTTGAGCAGCTTTAGGCTCTTCTCCGTCTGATAAAACGCCCAAAGGAATATCAGTAGGCGGAGGATCAGCAACATCCTCATCTGAAGGAACCTCGTCCGACAATTGTCGAGTCTCATGAAAAGGAGAGACCTGCCGCGGTGGCAATGCTTGACAGGCAAAGTCCACAAGCAAAGGAGCAGCAGTAGCAGTCAAGGAAGCGACGTCATGTCGCTGCTGAAAGGACTGACCAGCAACAACAACAGGAGTTGATGGACGCTCGACGTCACGTCGAGACTGCCTTGACTGCCTAGACTGAGCAGTCAAAACAACCCTTGACTGCGGTGCTTGACACTCAACGTCAAAACGAGGCAACTGAGCTGGTTGGCAAACGTCCTGAACGTCAACACGAGACTGCGGCAGCGGCTGAACGTCAACACGAGGCTGCGACAGCGGCTGAAAGTCAACACGGGACTGCAGCGAGTGAGGATCCAAGTCACGTGACTGACGTGACAAACTACCGACATCACGTTTCATAACGTCAAAAGGACGAGTAAAAGCTCGTTTGGGCGGCTGAAGGCCAGAGTCTCGATCAGCGTAACGGCGAGGATCATCGTGAACCTGCTCAACGGTATACTCCTCCATAAGGGAGGCAAGCTTAGTCTGCATATCCTGCAGGACAACCCATTTAGGATCAACGGGAGTCGGGACGGGCCGAGACGATGGTTACGTCTGTGTCGGCAAAACATTGCATTTACTGAGACTCTCGGAGCCCGTGTTACGCTTACGTTTAATAGGCGAACAGTCTTCCGACGACTGCAAAGGGTCAGAGCTGTCCCAATGGCTACAGCCAGGACGCTGGACCTGTCCTGAAGGGACTGACTTCCGCTTCAAGGGTCTAGAAACCTTGCGCCAAGGTTTCTTTTGCGAGAAGCCTTCGGATGACGAGGAGAAAACAGCCTCGCTCGTCTTATGGTAGGGGCGATCTTGACGAGACACGCCCGATACCAAAGAGGGAACGTCTGTACGTTGGTTAAAGCCTCTCGTCCCCTTAAGTCCTACGACATTACTTCTCCCTGGTGCAGGGGAGCCTGAAAGAGGTCTCGGACTAGGGGAACGACAAGCACGAACAGACGAACCCTCGGTCGCAACACTAAAAACACTTTGCGCACTTATCACTTTATCCCCACGATTTTCTGATTTGGCACTCTGACACTTCAATAAATTCACATCCGACATGAGTTGATTACGGTCCGATGCTAAGGACTCAACTCTCTCGCCCAAAGCTTGAATGGCAAGCAACATATCCCGCATGGACGGTTCATGAGTGCTAGTAGAGGGTTCAGGAACAACTACTACAGGGGAAGGATTAGGTTCAGGGGCATGGGAGGAGGAAAATTCCAACGACCTAGAGGAGCTTCTCCTCACCCTATCTCTCTCCAGCTTACGAGAACATTTATCAAATTCAAGCCAGTCGAATTCCGACAAGACCACGCACTCATCACACCGATCTCCTAATTGGCAGGTTTTACCCCGGCAATTAGAACACACGGTATGTGGGTCGAGAGAGGCCTTGGGAAGACGTTTGTTACAATCCCTAGCATTACATTTGCGAAATTTAGGTCCAGGGATAGGAGAAGGGTCAGCCATATTGAACAGTCAAAGAAAATCCCAAAACAAATCCAAAGTCATCAACAATAAACACTAGCCAAAAAAGGGTTCAAGAGTTTTAATTGAAGAGAAAAACACCTGTCACTGCGAAAGCTCAAAACAACCAAAAAGAAGTACTTCACCAAAAAAGACGAAAACTCCAGGTCAACAGCGAGCGGAATCAACTTGTTGACAAGACCGACAGAGAAGAACTGGAGCTGTTTACAAGTATATGCGGTATCTGGCCGATAGTCGGCGCTGGTGGGCACACCCGCAACCTTTATGGCGATCGCTCGCGAGTTTTTGTGTTTCTGTCGAGCCGTCCGAGACGTCAGCTATTATATATTCACCGGCTAAGTTTAATATTTAAAAAATATTCTTTATTGCAAAAGTCACATCTCGAATAAGCGTACATATCCTACAACAAAACAAGCGTAAAATAGCGTACGTAAAGCTGTATACGTAGTACCTTGTATTTGAATTGGTAACTACTACGTAGCATGTAAGACAGACTGTGATTGGTTCAAGTGCTGATAGATGACGAATCAGAACCCAAGTTTTGAAATCTAGCCTGTGATTGGTGTTTTGACCGCTTCTCCAACCTGCAGCGTCTTTTCGCGGCCACTTCCTTCGCCGCTCTCTCGCCGGGTAGATTGTGAACTTTAATCTGTGCTGTGCGTGACTGTTTTAAGTTGAACTTTCTGTTTAACCCCTACTGTACAATGGCTCCCAAGCGTTCTGCTTCTGCTAAGGCTGGTAGTGAGCCTAAACACCACCGAAAAATGATGACGATTGCTGAGGTGACGCTTCTCGATATGTTAAAAGAAGGCAGAAGTTACGCGGCCGCAGCCCGCCATTTTGGAGTGAACGAATCCACCGTTCGCTACATCCAGAAGGACGAGGCGAACATTAAAAAGACGGCTGCCATCACCTTTAGCAGATCAGCGAAGCGAGTCGTTACCACGCGTAATAAAACGATCGTACGTATGGAAGGTGCTTTAGCAGTCTGGATTGCCGACTGCAGGAAGAACAACATAGCCTTGGATACGAACACCATCCGAACCAAGGCTTTGGGCTTGTATGAGAATTTTGCGGCAAAGGAACCTCAAGACGACGATGGCGACCATGCTGAAGAACAAGATGATGTACAGTAGATGAACCTCAACCAGGGACATCCACTGATTCCCAGCCTCAGACACAACGTTTTTCCTCCAGCAAAGGATGGTTCGCAAAGTTTCAGAAACGCTTCGGCCTGAAAAGCGTTTCCCTGCATGACGAGGCTGCTTCCGCTGACACTACCGCTGCTGAAACTTACGCGAACGAGACGTTCAAGAACATTATCGCTGAAGGTGGATACAAGCCGGAACAAGTCTTTAATATGGATGAGACCGGCTTGTTTTGGAAGAGAATGCCGTCGTGAACTTTCCTGTTTAAAGAAGAAGCCAAAGCCTCTGGCTTTAAAGCGTTCAAAGATCGCGTAACCCTTGTGATGTGTGGCAATGCTGCTGGATTTTTGCTAAAGCCGGGGCTTATTTACAAGTCGAAAAATCCTCGTGCTTTGAAAAATAAAAATAAGAATCTCCTTCTCGTGTACTGGATGCATAATCAAAAAGCATGGATTACGAAGATGCTGACCTCCAACTGGTTCCACCAGTGTTTTATCCTGCAAGTCAGCAAATATCTCGTAGAGAAGGGCTTGCCATTTAAGATCCTTCTCCTTGTGGATAGCGCTGGTGGACACGCAACTGATCTGTCGCATGAGGGCATTCAGGTTGAGTTCCTGCCACCCAACACCATGTCATTAATTCAACTGATGGACCAGGGGGTTATCAGGCCGTTCAAGACCCTCTACACGTAGAATACCTTGGCGGACCTCGTTGCGTGCGTGGCTGCTGCCCAAGAAGATGAAGATGAAACTTTCAATTTGAAGGCGTACTGGCGGAAGTACACAATAGCCACGTGCCTGCAGAACATCCAGAAGGCACTGCAAGAAATTAAACCTGCTACTGTCAATGCGAGCTGGAAGAAGTTGTGGCCCCAGATTGTTTACGATGACGAGGGATTTACACCGTCTGAGATTCAACACTCTGCAATACGCAAATCTGTGCAGTTGGCTGCGATAATTGGAGGCGATGGGTTTGGCGACATGACGACTGAAGACGTCGACGAGTTGTTGGACTGCCATTCCCAGCTGCTAACTGATGCAGACCTAGAAGAACTGACGAAATCGGCCAGTGAAGAAGACAGTGAAACGCAGGAAGAGACCCAAGAAAATGTCAAAGAAACAGGCTTAACATTAGAACGGCTTGCCAAGTTCTTCAACCATGTGAAGGAGGTGAAAGAAATGTCGCAAGATTGGGACGAGGATATGGTTCGATCTATGCAATTTTGCAACAAGATCGATGACATCATGACTCCCTACAGGATGCTCTTCGAGCAAAAAAAGAAGCACCGGCAGCAACTTCCGATCACAATGTTCTTCCAGCTTCGCAAAAAAGAGCCAGTTCCTCCTGCTACTAAGCCTTCGGAAGAAATTGAAGAAGTGTCCCAGGAAAAAGTTGAAAAGGTGTCCCAGGAAAAGACACCTCCGTCTGAAGAGACGTAAAATACTTTCATTGGCTGCACAGTAGAAGACATCATCAGCTTCATCATCATCATTTCTACTGTGCAGCAAATTCATCTCCATCATCATTCAAGTTTTTCTTCAACTTCTTTCGTGGTGAGTACAGTAGCAATCTTTATTTTTTACTTTAATATTCTAACATTTTAATATTTGTGCCTGTTTTAGTTTAGTATGTATTAATTTAAAGGGAAGGTTTTAAAAGTCTGAAGAGTATACATGTTGTAACCTATCATATTTTTTTTGTTTAAAATTTACATTTACGTACGTAGAACACACACGCACACACACACACTCACTCTCTCTCTCTCTCTCTCTCTCTCTCTCTCTCTCTCTCTCTCGTAAATTGTTTTCCTGCTTTTCTATGTATGTACTGTATGATTTTATATAGATACGGTAAATAATATTTGTAATAACATATTTTCTAAAAGCTTTTACTGTAATATCATTATTTATCACTTTCATCATGCACGTTAAATGCCTTCGTTTGTTTATTACGATCGAATATGGAGCGTACTTTATGACGCCGCCTGAAGAAAAAAATTTCAATTGGAAGTCCTAAGAAAAATTAAGTAAAACATTGGTAATAACAAAATCAACATACTGTACTGAATAATCAATATAATCGATGCAAAAACTAACCTATACACAGATGTGTAAATGCGTTTGTTTCTTCATTATGATCAGAGATAAACGTAAAAATAACATTGGTTGCCATTTTTAACGTGCTTTTTGGCTTGTTTAGGAAACGCTTGATATAAAATCGCCTTTAATATTTGTGCCTGTTTTAGGTTAGGGTACTGTAGTATATGCATTAAGTGTTCTGTACATTAAAGGGTAGTTTGTTAACAGTACTACGTGTCAAGGGAAGGTTTTAAAAGTCTGAATATACATGTTAAATAAATACGTAAATATGGTGTCACTACTTCGCGGATTTTCACCTATCGCGGTCGGGTCTGGAACCTATCTACCCCGATAAACGAGGGCTCACTGTATTTTAAATTTCTTGAGCATTTAAATAATCAAATATTACTTTCGATTTACTATCAGTTGTATTGTGATTAAGCGAACACATCGTACAAACACGGAGACAATTTTCTTAACATTTGAAATATCTTCATAATGAATATTTAATCAGCAGCAATATGTAATAGGATATCAGTTTCCATACAATTCGTTTATAGGCCGTATTATTAGTTATCACTGAATTCTCTCTCTCTCTCTCTCTCTCTCTCTCTCTCTCTCTCTGTCACATAGCAGAACACAAAATATTTTTTCCTTAAATATAGTCAATTAAATATGCCAAAAAATTAGACCGTGTAAAGATTCACCTGAGAGAGAGAGAGAGAGAGAGAGAGAGAGAGAGAGAGAGAGAGAGAGAGAGAGAAAATACAGTAGGCCCTTGTTAATTGTGCATTCTTGTTTCACGGATTCAATTTTTTACTGCCAAGGGAAAAAAAATCTCTGATAATTGTTTACCCAGCTTAAGAATTTGATTTATAATAGTTGGCTTTGGGATGGCCAAGAACAATGCAATACCTATTAAACAAAAATTCTAATGAAAATCACGATAAAATTCAAGCTGGGTGATGATATCAAATTGCCCAAGCTCCTTTACACTGGGAGTGCTGCACGCCACTACCTATCTCCTAACCCAGCTAGTCTTAGCTCTCTCTGTACAATATATATCTATCTACTGTGGTAAAAAATTACAACTACATGTACTCGTCGACTTACAACATATATCAAACTCAAATACAGTGAGCCCTCGCTACTTCGCGGTTCGACCATCGCGGATTCACCACTTTGCGGATTTTTTTCATAAAGCATGTATATACACGTATCGCGGATTTTCCGGAAATTTCAAAAATACCTCGATATATGAAGACCCCAAATATGACAAATTGGAAGATAATTTGTATTTTTCCTAACCATACAAACCTAAGCTATTTACAGAGGGTTACCTTTTAGCGCAGCTGAAATGGCGAGCCATTAGAATTTAACGAGGGTGTATTACCCCCCCGCTAGTTAGCGGGGGGGTAGGGGAGTGGTAGCTAGCTACCCCTCCCCCCCCCCCTCACACACAGATGAATGCTCACTTTCACTTAGAGGTAGGACTTGTCCTGGGGGACAGGGCTGGCGGGCAAATATGTGTAAATAGCTAAGGTTTGTATGGTTAGGAAAAATACAAATTATCTTCGAATGTCATTTTTTCCGTAACCGAAATACAAACCACGCTATTTACAGAGGGTGACTTACCCCTTAGGTAGGGTGGAAAGTCCCCAGCCATACTGGCTTTGGCTTTACCCGGGGACTCAGAATCCGAGTGAGTCGCACTCGAGAAAAGGAGTCCCTGCACCTCACAAGTTCCTTGCTCCGCAAGGAACCATGTGGCCTACGTAAGCTTGTGTGTGAAGGAAGAAGTGTGACCCGTCCCAGGCAGTTGACCTGGAGTTCCAGAAGGAACTCTGGGTTAGGACGTTCCCAATACCACCTCGTCAGGGTATGGGGGACGCGACAGTATTGACTCAATACTCGGAACACAAGGAAGCATGGTTTACCTGCAGAGGTTCGAGGTCAGCTATGCAGAGACCAGGATGCTGCTTCCCCGTAGAGGGGATGATGAAGAAAGAAGTAAGGGCCAGACATACTTCTTTCGTTCATGCAGACTAAAACCTGATAACAATGCCCTCAACCTTCTGCTACCTGTCCAAAAAGGAGCCTGAGGTTAGACCAGCTGTTGTGTAGCCACCACAGAGCGATAGAAAACATATCGAGACTCCTGTGGGTCACGCCCTGCAGGAAGCGGGCTGCGAAGGTCATTAGATGCTTCCAGACTCCAGCTTGTAGTACCTGTGTCAAAAAGTAGTATTACTCGAAGGCGAGGGACGTTGCGATGTATCCAACATCGTGCTGTAGGGCGACGTGACGGGGGAGGGTCTGGAGACAGGTCGAGATGAATGTCCTTGAGTCCGGGCTGAAGAGGTATACTGGTGACTCTCCCCCATGTCCTCCTTGTGCTCCCAAATCGGCTGCAACTGAGGACAAACTGCAGCTGTTCCCAGCGCTAACCTCTCGATTCCTTTACTGGCAAGAAAGAGACGGTCTTGGGACATCAGATACAGAATGGAGACTCGAAATCTTGAATGAATCGGACCGAAGGGCCGGGACCCCCAGATTCTGAGTCTAGCCAACAACTCAGGAGCGAGCCTGAATGTTGCCTTCCCCTCTTCCTTAGAAAGGGGGGAGTCGTAAGAGACCAAGAAGATTGCTTACTCACTGGCCGTGGCCAGAGTGAGCAGAAGACCCAAGGCGGAATACAATCCGAGGCCTGTCGTAAAGGGTCTTGAGAAGATCTCTTAAAGGACTAGAAGTCCGAGCCATGCTCTAAGTTGGAGGTCTTCCTATGACTAGGGCAGGGACGATCGTAGCTTCGCATGAGCGACGATAGAACCAGCGGGCAGGAAAAAGTTATTCCTTTAAGCCTGAAGGTCAGGGAAAGGCTGAGCGACAGGCTTCATTGCCGAGAGCGGAAAGGAGTTTCCTCCCGCCGAAAGGCAATAAGACCGTTATTGCTGGAGAAGAGGCCTCAAGGGAAGAGGTATATCTCTCACGGCACCAACCACCTTAGACTCTTCACTTTGCCTGGGAGACCACTGTGGATGACTATCGCAGATGACGCGACCTCCGTACCGCGACTGTAGCGGGTTGTCTCTTCTTGAGGAAGAGGCGTAGTGTCTCCAGGCATGAAGCCGAAGCGACGACCCGGTTCGGGAGAGATGTCGCAGTGTGGTTGCTTGAGTAGTCTGCGCCGTGCTAGAAGCTCTCCCGGGAGTTCCGGGAAGCAGAGGGTCCAGAAACCGTTCTGCGCATAGTCCCAGTGGAGCTCTCCCATTGAAAGGTTGACAGACAACCTGGTCTTGTTGAGACCCATTGTCCACAGACAAAAAGGAGGGAAGACGCAGGCGTCGAAGTTGTCCCACCATCACCGGAATGCATCTTGCCAGAGTCTCGGGGTCTGAGACTGGGGGGAAGAATAGCGGAAGCTTGAGGTTCCAAGCTGTCGCGATCAGGTCCCCCAGACCAGTACTTGCTGGTTACCCAAGGTCAAAGACCCCCAGATACACTCTCTCTACGAGGCTCTGCTCGGATAGTCTGAGAGAACATTCCCCTGCCTGGAATGAGAGAGCCGATGGTGGTATTGAGAGAATCTCAATCATCCCGGTATCTCTACTGCAAGATGTGAAGGTGTGAAAATGCGTCCCCTGCTGGTTAGAATACGCCAGAATCATGAAGTCGACGCTCACGGGGCGACTCGGCAGGAGCTGTAGGATCTGTAGAGGGGCCAGACTAAGGCCCCTAAGCCTGCCTGAATGATGGAGAGGTATCCTTCAGGTCTTGACCATAGGCCTGGACCGGAACATGCCCCCCCCCCCCCTTTCCTTTGACGAGTCCAAGAACAGCATCAAGAATGTGGGGAAAGGACGAAAATATCCACTACCATCAAGAGGCTCCATAGGTCAACACCCATTGCAGGTCTAATAGTTCCGCTGGTCCCATAGGGGCCAGGAAGTCCGGTTAAACATTGCCTGAAGCCACCGGAACTTGGATCGCCCCACATGGAACTTATCCTGAGGCAACCGTTAGGACTATAGACAGGTCAATGAGGAAAGGAGAACTAGGAAACGTTCCAAGGTAGGGCTGAAAGCTCTGCTTGACTGAGAACAGGTACTGCGACTCTCCTCAGTCTTGCCACAGTCAACCGAAAGGAAGGCTCGGAGGATGTGGTAACAGAATCTGGCGTCCCCAGGTGGTCACCCATCCAAGTACCGACGTTGCTTAACCTCGCTGGACGGACGAAAAGCGGGGTTTCCAACGTGGTAGGGCCGTTGACTCAATATCAAGGCCAGATACTCCAGATGTTGAGGCAGAGGAAGAGAAGGCTCCACGCAAAATACCATAAGCCCACACTCATGGTAAGCATCCGGAAGCTTGTCCCGGCGCTGAAGAAGGTCGAACCCGAGCCTACCGGAGTTGACCAGCCCTCCAAACAGCAGGAGGCGAAAGCCTGCACCTGAGCGGCCAAGAGGAAGGCAGGGAGAGTTCTCTGGGGAAACAAACCTGCTATGCCACGGCGGGATAGCCACACTGCATCATAAGCAGGAATACTTGCAGTCTAGGCTGAATTCGACGAGCACCCTGGAAGATGGATGGAATGGAAACTGAAAGTACCCGTCCTTCCAATCCAGGGTTTAAGGAGTCCTGTCGCCTCGTTACCAGTCTGATCAATTCTGCTGGTCTACGCTGGCCGAAGTTTGTTCGACAAACTTGATCAGGGCTGAGAGTTCGACTACGGACATCCCCTCTCAGATCCTTCCTTACGAGAAAGGATCGACTGAGGAGGCCGGGGGTGAAGCTGTCGATGATCCTAAGGAAGACCTTCGCCTAAGGTATGGATCATTCTGCCCAACCGGGCAACTCTGCTGACGCTATGGCATAGAGGTTCAGAGACACTGAATTCGCTGACAGAGACGGCAGGCGCGATATCCTTGGCTGATCACAGAGATTGTGCGGGAATGGGCATCGGGAAGCTGTCATTCGGATGAGTAACCTTAAGCATCCTCCCAGCGAAAAGCCTGCAATCCTAGAGTTCATGAACTCCTTTTAGGACTATGCCCCCCCGGGGGAGTCTCCTGTGCCATCTGTTCCTGACAGGAGGAAACTGCAATTGGACACCTTGTCTCAGTTGTCGTAGCCGATAACTTAGGCCGACGTGGTTGAAAGAAAAGGGCGCTGGAGCCCTGCAGAGTCTGGAAGAAAGAGCCTTGGAGGAGTGAAAACGGAAGTCGATTTCCTCCGCACAGCCGCTGTCTAAGTCTCTGTCCTTGGGCACAAACAAACTCTTCTCAAGGATGGAAGGGTGTCTGGTGTCTGAAGTCATCGACCTCCACAGATGAGACACCCGAAGGAAGCCCTCAGTCAGCGCGTCCAGATGGTACAACATTGAGCTTGTCTGCAAGTTAGATACTTAACGACGAAAGGCAAAGGTGCCTGAGCTCGAGAGGAGGAAAGTACCCATGATCTTCCTGTAGCTTCCTTGAACCAAACCTCGGGCCGTAACCGAGGAGGGAAAGAACCTGGTAAGCTCCCAGAGGAAGGGGTAAGCAGTAACCCCTTGTCCGAAAGAGAAATCTCGAACGGAAAGCCCCCCCCGCCAAAAATCCTTCCAGGGAATGACGGGGAAGGGCTAACCCAGGTTCAGGAAAGAGAAGTATTCCCTTAAGTTTCTCCTATTCTTGCAAGTGCCATGCTCTGCGTTTACGGGGTGAGGCCGTGTTCTGGAAATACGCTCCAGAAGAACTCGCCAGGCTGGTCATGCTGCGAAAACCCCATTGGGAATCGTGGTCGCAATCGCCCTGGAGCTCGCGCGACGGTAATTCAAAGATTTTCGCGTGGGCAAACGTGGAAGCGCCCATGCGCGGTAACGCAAACGAAGGTGAGCGAAGGAGCGCAGAAGGAGGGCGAGCGTGGTAGGAAGGGCGAGAGCTGGTGGTCGGCGAGCGATAACCCATAGACGTGCAATGGATACTGCAAGAAATAAGCCGACGTTTGTGCGAAGAAACACTGTAGGTTCGCGCGACGGAACACCGTCCGTCCGCGCGATGGAAATCCGTTGGTAACATTGGAGAGCACGGCCGCGGACGCGCATGAGCGTAGACGTGCAGGCACGTGGGCATGTGGGCGCGCAGGCGAATGGTCGCGCGGGCGAGCGGTCGCGCGGGCGAGCAGGCGCGCAGGCGAGCGGGCGCGCAGGCGAGCGGGCGTGCAGGCGAGCGGGCGCGCAGGCGAGCGGTCGTGAGGGTGGGCAGGTGGATGAGCGCGAGTCCGAGGTGGCGAATGCAAGCGTTAGCGCGATGGCGAGGCAACGCGCTGCCGCGTGGGCGAGGAAGACCGCTGGCGATATGGATCAACAAGCGATCGGTGGTGAGCTGTGACCGCTAACGCGCAGCTTGGCGATGGCGCGTTGTGTTATGCCGACGCGATGGTCGAGCAGCATGCGCAGGTAAGCGATCGTTGCGTTGGCAAGCAGTATGCGAAGGTGAGCGATCGCGAGCAGCATGTGCAGGAGGGCGATCGCACATGGTGATCAGCATGCGCAGGGTCGCGCGATGGTGATCAGTATGTGCAGGGTCGCGCGATGGTGATCAGCATGCCAGGGTCGCGCGATGGCGATCTGCATGCGCAGGTGGGCGGTCGCGCGATGGCGAGCAGCATCTGCAGGTGGGCGATCGCGCGATGGCGAGCAGCATCTGCAGGTGGGCGATCGCGCGATGGCGAGCAGCATCTGCAGGTGGGCGATCGCGCGATGGCGAGCAGCATCTGCAGGTGGGCGATCGCGCGATGGCGAGCAGCATCTGCAGGTGGGCGATCGCGCGATGGCAAGCAGCATCTGCAGGTGGGCGATCGCGCGATGGCAAGCAGCATCCGCAGTTGAGGGTCGCGCGATGGCGAGCAGCATCCGCAGGGTAGACGATAGCGCGATGGTGATCAGCATGCGCAGGGTCGCGCGATGGTGATCAGCATACGCAGGTGTGCGGTCGCGCGATGGTGATCAGCATTCGCAGTTGAGGGTCGCGCGATGGCGATAAGGATCCGCAGTTGAGGGTCGCGCGATGGCGATAAGGATCCGCAGTTGAGGGTCGCGCGATGGCGATCAGGATCCGCAGTTGAGGGTCGCGCGATGGTGATCAGCATTCGCAGTTGAGGGTCGCGCGATGGCGATAAGGATCCGCAGTTGAGGGTCGCGCGATGGCGATAAGGATCCGCAGTTGAGGGTCGCGCGATGGCGATCAGGATCCGCAGTTGAGGGTCGCGCGATGGCGATCAGCATCCGCAGGTGAGGGTCGCGCGATGGCGATCAGCATGCGCAGGTGAGGGTCGCGCGATGGCGATCAGCATGCGCAGGTGAGCTAGTAGCTGGCGAACCATGTTCCTTCAGAAGTGTTGGAGAACTTGGCGTGCCGGCTGTAACACACGCGGGCGATCCGGAGATCGCCGAGAGACAGGTGATTGCTGGCGAGCTGATGATCGGTGACGAGCAGAAGGCTACGCGTGGAAGCCTGCGCATAGAATAAGAGTCCTTGACCCCGACCTGAACCGAAGTTCTAGATCGCAAGGGCGAACGTGGGCGCACAGGGCGCGTAACAGGAACCAACAGGAACAGCAGGGATGATCATCATGAAAGCACTGACGAACAGGAGAGCGCTGATGAGCAGAAGAGCGCCTGTGCGCTAACACTGAGCAGGAGCAGGAGAGAACACAGCAAAAGGGCGCGCTGGGAAACCCTGACACGCAAAGGAAGAACCCCCGTGGGAGGCAACCCTTTGCCCCGAAGGGATCGTTGTGCGCCGGGAGACTGATGACCGTCGGAAGACCGCTGTCCGTCGGGAAGACCGCTGTTCGGCGGGAAGACCGTTGCCCGTCGGAAGACGAGATCAGACTGCTGTCCATCTGCACCAAGGCGGAAGATCGAGAAAAAGGAGTTGTAGGCTGCGAACGGAGATTCAAAAAGGCGCCTCAAGCACCCTTATAGGGAGATGAAAGGCCCTTACGACAAGGCGGATGGTGGGCCTTACGGCGAGGGAGGCCAACAGTAACAGAAGAAACCTCCGAAGAGGAGTCTCTATGAGTGTACTCTCTCGCGAACGAAAGAGAAACACTTCGTAGAAGAGACTGGTCAGCCAGTGACCTAAAAGGAGCAATCCTCCGAAGAGGAGCTCCTGCAGTTGCCCAGCCCCTTGAGCGAAACTGCAGGTGTGACCCCTCAGCACCAAGAGCATAGTCGCACGAAAAAAAGGCAAGAAAAGAACCCCCCAAAAGGGGAAAAACTCAAGCCTGGACAGGAAAAACTTCCCTCGGAAGGAAAGTTACCCGCCCAAGGAGGCAAGCCTCCTGAGAGTTCTAAAATGAACTGGATAGCTGTCCGTCGTCACGGGAGTACTTCCAGTAGAAGGAGACACGCCCCTGACGAAAATACAAGGGGGGGAGGCAGCAACAGCCGAATCCCCAGGACTCAACAAGACAGATCACACCGTTGCCATATTACAAAAACGAACTAGATTGGTAACTGTAAAAAAATAAAACAAATAATATTAGTACACATTCATTCCCCCGGGAAGGCTCCGAAGAGGAATCCCGAGGGAAAGGAAACAAGAATTACACAACAGGCACGTGCCCTCACAACCACTTACACTCACGGAAGGAGAGCTGTAACCAAAACAGAATTATAACAATTATAATCATGTAACTATGTAATTATGTAATTTAAAAATGAATGAACACTGAAGAAAGAACGAAAACCCCGAAAGGAATCGTTCTACAAGCGGAAAAATAAAAAACAACTACAATTAGATTCATAACTAATTGAGACAAACGTACGGCGTAGCAACCCCCCTCCCCCCCCACACGGAAAGGAAGCTACAAGGGCGTAGTAACACGTAGTAAAAGGGTGAACGACCTCAAGTGAGAGAGAGAGAAAGACATAAGTCAACCTCGATCGCCACCCATAAAATTACGCCGTGGTGACCTAACTGCCGAGGACTCCACGTAGATATCGTACACTACACACACAACTCTGAAAAGGAAACTTACTTATTTCTATACTCAAATATATATACAAACATGAAAACATGTTTACATATATATTGAGTAAATGAAAAGTAAGCGATTAAGTAAAGACAAAACAAACAATGGCTGCCAAGAGAGGACTAAAACAGAGACGTCTGTCACAGTCCAAGCCAAAAGTGAAAGTGAGCATTCTTCTGTGTGTGAGGGGGGGAGGGGTAGCTAGCTACCACTCCCCTACCCCCCCGCTAACTAGCGCGGGGGTAATACACCCTCGTTAAATTCTAATGGCTCGCCATTTCAGCTGCGCTAAAAGGTAACCCTCTGTAAATAGCGTGGTTTGTATTTCGGTTACGGAACAAACGTATTTCGTTAATTCCATTAATACTGTAATTAGTAATATCTGCTCTTACTGATGGTTCATTGCATTACATATGACATATAATTCAGTACAGAAATAAAATAAAACACGAAAAGAGAATGTGATCATACGATAATTCAGTATACAGTACGTAGTAAAATTAAATCGAACATGAAACCCAAATCAGATGCAGTCATACCGTATTTGAATGGTGTAAGGCTGCTGATGGCTACTACTACAAATGTAATGGATGTGCATCTTTTCCATGAATCTTTTGTATGTATACGTACGTAGTAATGCATCCAATAATATTCTTTGTTGCAAAAATCACATCTCGAATAAGCGTACATATCCTACAACAAAACAAGCGTAAAATAGCGTACGTAAAGCTGTATACGTAGTACCTTGTATTTGAATTGGTAACTACTACGTAGCATGTAAGACAGACTGTGATTGGTTCAAGTGCTGATAGATGACGAATCAGAACCCAAGTTTTGAAATCTAGCCTGTGATTGGTGTTTTGACCGCTTCTCCAACCTGCAGCATCTTTTCGCGGCCACTTCGATCGCCGGGTAGATGCTGCTACGTTATTGTGAACTTTAATCTGTGCTATGCGTGACTGTTTTAAGTTGAACTTTTTGTTGAACTTTCTGTTTAACCCCTACTGTACAATGGCTCCCAAGCGTTCTGCTTCTGCTAAGGCTGGTAGCGAGCCTAAACGCCACCGAAAGATGATGACGATTGCTGAGAAGGGGACGCTTCTCGATATGTTAAAAGAAGGCAGAAGTTACGCGGCCGCAGCCCGCCATTTTGGAGTCAACGAATCCACCGTTCGCTACATCAAGAAGGACAAGGCAAACATTAGAAAGACGGCTACCATCACCATTCGCAGATCAGCGAAGCGAGTCGTTACCACTCGTAATAAAACGATCGTACGTATGGAGGGTGCTTTAGCAGTCTGGATTGCCGACTGCCGGAAGAAGAACATAGCCTTGGATACGAACACCATCCGAAACAAGGCTTTGGGCTTGTATGAGAATTTTGCGGCAAAGGAACCTCAAGACGACGATGGCGACCATGCTGAAGAACAAGATGATGTAGATGAACCTCAACCAGGGACATCCACTGATTCCCAGACTCAGAAACAACGTCTTTCCGCCAGCAAAGGATGGTTCGCGAAGTTTCAGAAACGCTTCGGCCTGAAAAGCGTTTTCCTGCATGACGAGGCTGCTTCCGCTGACACTACCGCTGCTGAAACTTACACGAACGAGACGTTCAAGAACATTATCGATGAAGAGGGATACAAGCCGGAACAAGTGTTTAATATGGATGAGACCGGCTTGTTTTGGAAGAGAATGCCGTCGTGAACTTTCCTATTTAAAGAAGAAGCCAAAGCCTCTGGCTTTAAAGCGTTCAAAGATCGCGTTACCCTCGTGATGTGTGGCAATGCTGATGGATTTTTGCTAAAGCCGGGGCTCATTTACAAGTTTAAAAATCCTCGCGCTTTGAAAAAAAAAAAATTAGAATCTCCTTCCCGTGTACTGGATACATAATCCAAAAGCATGGATTACGAAGATGCTGACCTCCAACTGGTTCCACCAGTATTTCATCCCGCACGTCAGTCAATATCTCTTAGAGAAGGGCTTGCCATTTAAGATCCTTCTCCTTATGGATAACGCTGGTGGACACGCAACTGACCTGTCGCGTGAGGGCGTTCAGGTTGAGTTCTTGCCACCCAACACCATGTCATTAATTCAACCGATGGACCAGGGGGTTATCAGGGCGTTCAAGGCCCTCTACACAAAGAATACCTTGGCGGACCTCGTTGCGTGTGTGGATGCTGCCCAAGAAGATGAAGATGAAGATTTTAATTTGAAGGCGCACTGGCGGAAGTACACCATAGCCACGTGCCTGCAGAACATTCAGAAGGCATTGCAAGAAATTAAACCTGCAACCGTTAATGCGAGCTGGAAGAAGTTGTGGCCCCATATTGTTTACGACGACGAGGGATTTACTCCATCTGAAATCCAACAATCTGCAATACGCAAATCTGTGCACTTGGCTGTGATAATTGGAGGTGACGGGTTTGGCGACATGACGACTGAAGACGTCGACGAGTTGTTGGACTGCCATTCCCAGCCCCTAACTGACGCAGACCTAGAAGACCTGACGAAATCAGCCAGTGAAGAAGAGAGCGAAACAAAGGAAGAGACCCAAGAAAATGTCAAAGAAACGGGCTTAACATTAGAACGGCTTGTCAAGGTCTGCAACCAAATAAAGGAGGTGAAAGAAATGTTGCAAGAGTGGGACGAGGATATGGTTCGTTCTATGCAATTCTGCAACAAAATCGACGAAGATAAGACTCCCTACAGGATGCTCTTGGAGAGAAAAAAGAAGCACCGGCAGCAACTTCCGATCACAATGTTCTTCCAGCCTCGCAAAAAAGAGCCAGTTCCTCCTGCTAATACGCCTTCGGAAGAAATTGAAGAAGTTTCCCAGGAAGAAGTTGAAGAGCTGTCCCAGGAAAAGACACCTCCGTCTGAAGAGACGTAAAATACTATCATTGGCTGCACAGTAGAAGACATCATCAGCTTCATCATCATTATTTCTACTGTGCAGCAAATTCATCGCCTTCATCATTCAAGTTTTTCTTCAACTTCTTTCGTGGTGAGTACAGTAACAATATTCATTTTTTACTTTAATATTCTAACATTTTAATATTTGTGCCTGTTTTAGTTTAGTATGCATTAAGTTAAAGGGAAGGTTTTAAAAGTCTGAAGAGTATACATGTTGTAACCTATCATATTTTTTTTGTTTAAAATTTACATTTACGTACGTAAAACACACACACACACATACTCTCTCTCTCTCTCTCTCTCTCTCTCTCTCTCTCTCTCTCTCTCTCTCTCTCTCTCTCTCTCTCTCTCTCTCTCGTAAATTGTTTTCCTGCTTTGCTATTATGTACTGTATGATTTTATATAGATACGGTAAATAATATTTGTAATAACATATTTTCTAAAAGCTTTTACTGTAATATCATTATTTATCACTTTCATCATGCGCGTTAAATGCCTTCGTTTGTTTATTACGATCGAAGATGGAGCGTACTTTAGTCATAAAGAAAAACATTTCATTTGGAAGTCCTAAGAAAAATTGAGTAAAACATTGGTAATAACAAAATCAACATACTATACTGAATAATCAATATAATCGATGCAAAAACTAACCTATACACATATGTGTAAATGCATTTGTTTCTTCATTATGATTAGGGATAAACGTAAAAATAACATTGGTTGCTATTTTTTATCGTGCTTTTTGGCTTGTTTAGGAAACGCTTGATATAAAATCGCCTATAATATTTGTGCCTGTTTTAATTTAGGGTACTGTAGTACATGCATTAAGTGTTCTGTACATTAAAGGGTAGTTTGTTAACAGTACTACGTGTCAAGGGAAGGTTTTAAAAGTTTGAATATACAAGTTAAATAAATACGTAAATATGGTGTCACTACTTGGCGGATTTTCACCTATCGCGGTCGGGTCTGGAACCTATCTACCCCGATAAACGAGAGCTCACTGTATTTTAAATTTCTTGAGCATATAAATAATCAAATATTACTTTCGATTTACTATCAGTTGTATTGTGATTAAGAGAACACATAGTACAAACACGGAGACAATTTTCTTAACATTTGAAATCTCTTCATAATGAATATTTAATCAGCAGCAATATGTAATAGGATATCAGTTTCCATACAATTCGTTTATAGGCCGTATTATTAGTTATCACTGTATTCTCTCTCTCTCTCTCTCTCTCTCTCTCTCTCTCTCTCTCTCTCTCTCTCTCTCTCTCTCTGTCACATAGCAGAACACAAAATATTTTTTTCCTTAAATATAGTCAATTAAATATGCCAAAAAATTAGACCGTGTGAAGATTCACCTGAGAGAGAGAGAGAGAGAGAGAGAGAGAGAGAGAGATGAGAGAGAGAGAGAGAGAGAGAGAGAGGAGAGAGAGAGAGAAAATACAGTAGGCCCTTGTTAATTGTGCATTCTTGTTTTACGGATTCAATTTTTTACTGCCAAGGGAAAAAAATCTGTGATAATTGTTTACCCAGCTTAAGAATTTGATTTACAGTATAATAGTTGGCTTTGGGATGGCGAAGAACAATGCAATACCTATTAAACAAAAATTCTAATGAAAATCACGATAAAATTCAAGCTGGGTGATGATATCAAATAGCCCAAGCTCCTTTACACTGGGAGTGCTGCACGCCACTACCTATCTCCTAACCCAGCTAGTCTTAGCTCTCTCTGTACAGTATATATCTATCTACTGTGGTAAAAAATTACAACTACATGTACTCGTCGACTTACAACATATATCAAACTCAAATACAGTGAGCCCTCGCTACTTCGCGGTTCGACCATCGCGGATTCACCACTTCGCGGATTTTTTTCATAACGCATGTATATACACATATCTCGGATTTTCCGGAAATTTCGAAAATACCGCGATACATGAAGACCCCAATTACGTATTTCGTTAATTCCATTATTACTGTAATTAGTAATATCTGCTCTTACTGATGGTTCATTGCATTACATATGACATATAATTCAGTACAAAAGAAATAAAACACGAAAAGAGAATGTGATCATACGATAATTCAGTATACAGTACGTAGTAAAATTAAATCGAACATGAAACCCAAATCAGATGCAGTCATACCGTATTTGAATGGTGTAAGGCTGCTGATGGCTACTACTACAAATGTAATGGATGTGCATCTTTTCCATGAATCATTTGTATGTATGCGTACGTAGTACTGCATCCAATAATATTCTTTGTTGCAAAAATCATATCTCGAATAAGCGTACATATCCTACAACAAAACAAGCGTAAAATAGCGTACGTAAAGCTGTATACGTATCACCTTGTATTTGAATTGGTAACTACTACGTAGCATGTAAGACAGACTGTGATTGGTTCAAGTGCTGATAGAGGACGAATCAGAACCCAAGTTTTGAAATCTAGCCTGTGATCAGTGTTTTGACCACTTCTTCAACCTGCAGCATCTTTTCGCGGCCCCTTCGTTCGCCGTTCTCCCGCCGGGTAGATGCTGCTACGTTATTGTGAACTTCAATCTGTGCTGTGCGTGACTGTTCTAAGTTGAACTTTTTGTTGAACTTTCTGTTTAACCCCTACTCTACAATGGCTCCCAAGCGTTCTGCTTCTGCTAAGGCTGGTAGTGATCCTAAACGCCACCGAAAGATGATGACGATTGCTGAGAAGGGGACGCTTCTCGATATGTTAACAGAAGGCAGAAGTTACGCGGCCGCAGCCCGCCATTTTTGAGTGAACGAATCCACCGTGCGCTACATCAAGAAGGACGAAGCGAACATTAGAAAGACGGCTACCATCACCATTAGCAGATCAGCGAAGCGAGTCGTTACCACGCGTAATAAAACGATCGTACGTATGGAAGGTGCTTTAGCAGTCTGGATTGCCGACTGCCGGAAGAAGAACATAGTCTTGGATACGAACACCATCCGAACCAAGGCTTTGGGCTTGTATGAGAATTTTGCGGCAAAGGAACCTCAAGACGACGATGGCGACCATGCTGAAGAACAAGATGATGTAGATGAACCTTAACCAGGGACATCCAATGATTCCCAGCCTCAGAAACAACATTTTTCCGCCAGAAAAGGATGGTTCGCGAAGTTTCAGAAACGCTTCGGCCTGAAAAGCATTTCACTGCATGGCGAGGCTGCTTCCGCTGACACTACCGCTGCTGAAACTTACGCGAACGAGACGTTCAAGAACATTATCGCTGAAGGTGGATACAAGCCGGAACAAGTGTTTAATATGGATGAGACCGGCTTGTTTTGGAAGAGAATGCCGTCTTGAACTTTCCTGTTTAAAGAAGAAGCCAAAGCCTCTGGCTTTAAAGCGTTCAAAGATCGCGTAACCTTCGTGATGTGTGGCAATGCTGCTGGATTTTTGCTAAAGCCAGGGCTTATTTACAAGTCGAAAAATCCTCGTGCTTTGAAAAATAAAAATAAAATCTCCTTCCCGTGTACTGGATGCATAATCAAAAAGCATGGATTACGAAGATGCTGACCTCCAACTAATTCCACCAGTGTTTTATCCTGCAAGTCAGCAAATATCTCGTAGAGAAGGGCTTGCCATTTAAGATCCTTCTTATGGATAACGCTGGTGGACACGCAACTGATCTGTCGCATGAGGGCATTCAGGTTGAGTTCCTGCCACCCAACACCACGTCATTAATTCAACCGATGGACCAGGGGGTTATCAGGGCGTTCAAGGCCCTCTACACAAAGAATACCTTGGCGGACCTCGTTGCGTGTGGATGCTGCTCAAGAAGATGAAGATGAAACTTTCAATTTGAAGGCATACTGGCGGAAGTACACAATAGCCAAGTGCCTGCAGAACATCCAGAAGGCACTGCAAGAAATGAAACCTGCTTCTGTCAATGCAAGCTGGAAGAAGTTGTGGCCCCAGATTGTTTACCATGACGAGGGATTTACACCGTCTGAGATTTAACACTCTGCAATACGCAAATCTGTGCAGTTGGCTGCGATAATTTGAGGTGACAGGTTTGGCGACATGACGACTGAAGACGTCGACGAGTTGTTGGACTGCCATTCCCAGCCGCTAACTGATGCAGACCTAGAAGACCTGACAAAATCGGCCAGTGAAGAAGACAGTGAAACGCAGGAAGAGACCCAAGAAAATGTCGAAGAAACGGGCTTAACATTAGAACGGCTCGCCAAGTTCTGCAACCATGTGAAGGAGGTGAAAAAAATGTTGCAAGAGTGGGACGAGGATTTGGTTCGGTTTATGCAATTCTGCAACAAGATCGATGACATCATGACTCCCTACAGGATGCTCTTCGAGCGAAAAAAGCAGCAGCGGCAGCAACTTCTGATGACAATGTTCTTCCAGCCTCGCAAAAAAGAGCCAGTTCCTCCTGCTACTACGCCTTCGGAAGAAATTGAAGAAGTGTCCCAGGAAGAAGTTGAAGAGGTGTCCCAGGAAAAGACACCTCCGTCTGAAGAGACGTAAAATACTATCATTGGCTGCACAGTAGAAGACATCATCAGCTTCATCATCATCATTTCTACTGTGCAGCAAATTCATCACCATCATCATTCAAGTTTTTCTTCAACTTCTTTCGTGCTGAGTACAGTAACAGTCTTTATTTTTTTTATACATGTTTCACTTTAATATTCTAACATTTTAATATTTGTGCCTGTTTTAGTTTAGTATGCATTAAGTTAAAGGGAAGGTTTTAAAAGTCTGAATATACATGTTAAAACCTATCGTATTTTCTTGTTTAAAATCTACATTTACGTACGTAAAACAACTCTCTCTCTCTCTCTCTCTCTCTCTCTCTCTCTCTCTCTCTCTCTCTCTCTCTCTCTCTCTCTCTCTCTCTCTCTCGTAAATTGTTTTCCTGCTTTGCTACGTACGTACTGTATGATTTTATATAGATACGGTAAATAATATTTGTAATAACATATTTTCTAAAAGCTTTTACTGTAATATCATTATTTATCACTTTCATCATGCACGTTAAATGCCTTCGTTTGTTTATTACGATCGAAGATGGAGCGTACTTTGTCATAAAGAAAAAAATTTCATTTGGAAGTCCTAAGAAAAATTAAGTAAAACATTGGTAATAACAAAATCAACATACTGTACTGAATAATCAATATAATCGATGCAAAAACTAACCTATACACAGATGTGTAAATGCGTTTGTTTCTTCATTATGATCAGAGATAAACGTAAACAAAACATTGGTTGCCATTTTTTATCGTGCTTTTTGGCGTGTTTAGGAAACGCATGATATAAAATCGCCTTTAATATTTGTGCTTGTTTTAGTTTAGGGTACTGTAGTACATGCATTAAGTGTTCTGTACATTAAAGGGTAGTTTGTTAACAGTACTACGTACAAGGGAAGATTTTAAAAGTCTGAATATACATGTTAAATAAATACGTAAATATGGTGTCACTACTTCGCGGATTTTCACCTATCGCGGTCCGGTCTGGAACCTATTTACCGCGATAAACGAGGGCTCACTGTATTTTAAATTTCTTGAGCATTCAAATAATCATATATTACTTTCGATTTACTATCAGTTGTATTGTGATTAAGCGAACACATAGTACAAACACGGAGACAATTTTCTTAACATTTGAAATCTCTTCATAATGAATATTTAATCAGCAGCAATATGTAATAGGATATCAGTTTCCATACAATTCGTTTATAGGCCGCATTATTAGTTATCACTGTATCTCTCTCTCTCTCTCTCCTCTCTCTCTCTCTCTCTCTCTCTCTCTCTGTCACATAGCAGAACACAAAATATTTGTGTCCTTAAATATAGTCAATTAAATATGCCAAAAAATTAGACCGTGTAAAGATTCACCTGAGAGAGAGAGAGAGAGAGAGAGAGAGAGAGAGAGAGAGAGAGAGAGAGAGAGAGAGAGAGAGAGAGAGAGAAATACAGTAGGCCCTTGTTAATTGCAATATCTATTAAACAAAAATTCTAATGAAAATCACGATAAAATTCAAGCTGGGTGATGATATCAAATAGCCCAAGCTCCTTTACACTGGGAGTGCTGCACGCCACTACCTATCTCCTAACCCAGCTAGTCTTAGCTCTCTCTGTACAGTATATATCTATGTACTGTGGTAAAAAA
Source organism: Palaemon carinicauda (assembly GCF_036898095.1). Classification (NCBI taxonomy): domain Eukaryota; kingdom Metazoa; phylum Arthropoda; class Malacostraca; order Decapoda; family Palaemonidae; genus Palaemon; species Palaemon carinicauda. The sequence goes on from NC_090767.1 coordinate 39,445,997, forward strand.
TTACAACTACATGTACTCGTCGACTTAAAACTTATATTAAACTCAAATATGTGAAGTTTAGATAAATTTATTATGATGCGTCATGATTTGGCAATGAACTCGATCATATTTATCAATATTTTCTTACTGTTTATCATTACTTAATTTTCTTGTTACACATGATATCATACAGGTAGTCGCCGACTTACGACAGAGATAAGGACCGAGAGATGCGTCGTAAGTCGATTTCGTCATGTGTCAAACTAAAAAAGAGAAGTTTCCGTAGATTTATTATGATGCGTTATAATTCGGCAATAATCTCAATCATATCTTATCAATATTTTCTTACTGTCTTTCATTATCCCTTTTTGTTTCATAGGATTTCATATGCTCTGTTAATGCATTTTTGTATTCTATTTTTCAATTTTAAAAGTATTTTACTAATCACGAAGTATTTAAAATTTTGTTTACCTTTCGTTATGATCAACTGACCTGAAAGTGCCACTACCTACCATATCAAAATACGGCGTGCATACGTATGGCATATTTTTTTTATATATATAATTTCCTAAATTTCTTAACTTATTAGAAATATCGTCATGATGAATATTACATCAGCGCCAATATGTTACAAGAAATCAGATTCCATATAGTCCGTCTTACTATTAGGTATAATGCGAAATCATTGTAGCTCTGTGTGTGTGCGTACACACTCTCGCAAGCGCATACGGGTAGTTCATTTTTAAAGCTTCACACAGTATTCAATTTTTAGTTCAATATTAAGCCTTCATATTTCATTAGACATTATTGTGTTTAATTGTGGTTTATTAAAGCACGTTTATATTTTATTTTTCAATTTCTTCATCATATCAATAATCAATAAATACTTTTTATTTACTTTCGGTTGGCATAAGCTGATCTTGAGGTCACGCTACCGTATTACGATTATGCGCACATACTGTATGTACTATACAGTATGTGCGCATAACCGTAATACGGTAGCGTGACACTGATTTATATAATTTTCTTGACATTCGAAATCTCTTCATAATGAATATTACAACAGCGCCTATATGTTATAGGGTATCACATTTCCCATAGAGTTCGTTTATGGACCTCATTATTAGTTACAAAAAAATACGCTCTCTCTCTCTCTCTCTCTCTCTCTCTCTCTCTCTCTCTCTCTCTCTGTATTTTGATTTTTAATTGTTAAATCTTCATATTTCTTTGAAAATTATCAAATAATTCTGTATATCCTTATTCGATGTTTTGATTATTGGAATAGTAACGCATCAGAAGGAAATCGCTTGATTTGCCTCTCGCCTTCCGCCAGAAATATGACATCACACTTTTTTTCTTAAATTTATGGTAAGTTGTACTGATCTCATAACTAATGATACAGACCATTAAAAAACTTGATATTATTATTCGGTGTTTTGACGAGGAGAATGCTGTAATAAGATTACTCGGTAACAATGAAAGGAAATCATTCGGTTTGTCAGCGCGCTTCAGCCAGATACATAACGTCACAAGACACGTGACGTAATTGCTACGAAAAAATGACTTGCCAAATATGTAAATTCATTTTTTTCCCTGCAAAAAATAAAAAGAAAATACTAACCGAGTAAAAGTATTTCATTTTTATAATGAAAAAAGGAAATGTATCATTTTCAAGAAAATATTTGTCCTATTAGTATACTTTCCTTAGATAAACATCGATCTATTATCAGAGATTAAATAAAACTAGCGTACAGTCAAATTTACTCATGAAAACCGATACAGACCCACAAAATACTTTGTATCGTTACTTAGTATTTCCATGATGGGAATACTAATATTAATCGTTAGCCTATTGGAAGGAAATCAATGTATTGTCCGGTTGCTTTCCACCAGTGTTGTGACGTCACAAGCCATATAATATGAACTCGACAGATATTAAAGCTTTTCTTTATGTATTTTTTACTGAAAATTGATACTGTATATTAACGATAAAAGAAAATAATAATTTACCAAGTTTATTTTTATACAAGCAAATAGATTATTTTCAAGGAAATATTCGTCCTATCTCCGAAAAGTCGAATCGTCATAAGTCGCATAGGTCGTATGTCAAGCATTACCTGTATACCCTATTGAGGCATTTTTGTATTCTATTTGTAAATTTACAAAACATTTTACAAATCAAAAATTACTTGATATTTTGTTTACCTTTCCTTATGAAAAGCAATGGTTATGGCTGATGATGACGCGATGTGATTTCTGCCTAGTGCTCTGATTGTCAAAGTGAAGAGATTCAACCATACGCGGGAAAACGGCGGGAGTAACTATGACTCTGATCGTTCGATTAAGCCTGTCGGGAGCCACTGGGACTACCATGTGGGAGGCAGACTCGAGTGTACTTCTAATGATGAAAAATCCATGTTGGAGTTTGAAATGGCTCATGATTCTGACCCACACATTAACAAGGCTATTAAGGAAAAGTTCCTCCCGTGGCGGACGCTGGAAAGCATCTGCACCAAGATAAGGACCAATAAATACAAAGGAATCAATGAATGAATGATTTAAAGTTTTCAGGCATCCTGACAGCTAAGGTCATTGACGCCGGTAACATTTAATTTATGTATACAAAAGTAAAAAATGAAATAAAATAAAAAATTAAAAAGTATTCAATTAAAATCATAAAAATTGAATGTCATAAAAGTTAAATATTTTTCAGAAGACCTGCTTCTGAAAGAAATCTAAAAATGCCACTTGCATGGTAGGACACATCATTTCCAAGAATCTTGGCAAGGATGAACCTGCCACCCTCACCTCGAGCCTCAAACAAATATCTATTCCGCAAGATGTTATAATTGGGGCATTCGGTCAACAAATGTCTTACTGTTAGAGGTACTAAACAGTTGTCACAATACGGTTGGTGTTGGCCCTTCAAAAGAAACTCATGTGTCAACAGAGTGTGACCAATACGGAGACGACAAAGAGACGTCTCCCATTTTCGGGGCATCATATTATACCTCCAAGGAGATATGTCATTTGTTACTTCCCTCATTTTATTGCCATCTTGACTATCCCATTGCTGTTGCCATTTATTGCAAACCAATTTCTTGATGTCAGGTAAGAAATCATTACAGGGAATGGGATACCTTCTTGGCAGCAACTCGGATGCAGCCTCCTTAGCCAGTGAATCTGCCTTCTCATTCCCGGACACACCTACATGTGCTGGAACCCAACAAAATTGAACTATTATACCTCTCCGTCAAATAAGGAAAAGCCATTCTAAAATCTTTAAAACTAGAGGGTTATTAGAATTAAAAACTTCCATAGCTTGAAGGACACTCCTTGCATCACTAAAAATTGTAAAATTACCCTCCTTCTCCAACGCTATTTTCTCAATAGCGGTTAATATGGAAGCGGTCAGAGGAAGTGCACCTCTACAATTAAAACCATTACTATGTACTCCAAATCCAACGCCAGCATCAGATTTGGAGCCATCAGTATAGATAAAAGTTGATCCTCTATGTTCTTTAACATGTTCATTAAAAAAGAGACCTGGCTTCTAGGTCTGACATATTCTTCTTATCTCCAATAAAATATTTACAAAAAGATATCTCCGGTAACTTCCATGGAGGGGTTGATGATACCTTGAATGGAAGTACATTATTTCTAATTATATCCAGACTATTTAATAATCGTTTCACCCGAAAGCCATAAGGTTGAGGAGATTTTGGGTGCAACTCAAAGTATGATGCGTGTCTTACAAGGCTTGTAGTCTGAAAGGCTAGAGAGCTAGGGAGTCTTTGCAATCTAAACCAATACCGAAGAATGGAAGACATTCGGTAAAGGTCTAGAGGTAACTCTCCAGCATCAACAAGGAGACTTGGGATAGGCGAGGTTTTAAAAGCTCCAGTAGACAATCTAATACCTGCATGATGTATCGAATCTAATATTTTTAACCGGCTTGGGGTGGCTGAAGAATATACCTCACAACCATAACTAATTTTGGAAAAAATCAAGGCCTTGTATAATTTTAAAATAGTATTGCGGTCTGCCCCCCATGATGTATGGGATAATACTTTTAAGATATTCAGAGCTTCAACACATTTAGCTTTTAGCGCTTTTAGGTGAGAAACCCGTGTAAGTCTACAGTCAAATATCAAACCTAAAAATTTGGTTTCCGATACACATGGTATCCGTTAACCTTTAATGTATATATCCGGGTCTGGATGTACTCCCCGGATACGACAAAAATGGACAATGGTAGTTTTACTTGTCGAGAACTTAAATCCATTCATGTCAGCCCACTGGATAATTTTATCAATAGCGAGTTGGATTTTTCTCTCAACCATTGCCATTCTAGTGCCAGCAAATGATATTGAGAGATCATCCACAAATAATGTTGAGAGAACATCCTGGGGAATGGCTGAGGATATCCCATTAATTGCTAGTGCAAAAAGGGTTACACTCAGCACACTACCCTGAGGAACTCCTTCTTCCTGGCACTTACTCTCTGATAGAGTTTCCCCCACTCTCACTTGAAAAACTCTATGTGAAAGAAATGCCTGAATAAATAGTGGCAGATCTCCTCTCAATCCCAATTCATGAATGGTTTTAAGAATACCATATCTCCATGTGGTATCATATGCCTTTTCAAGGTCAAAAAATACTGTAACATGGTGCTGTTTGGAAGCAAAGGCTTCACAAATAGAAGACTCAAGTCGTATCAACACATCGGTCGTTGAGTGCATTTTTCGGAAGCCACATTGAATCGGTGATAAAATACCTTTCTTTTCAAGGTACCATATCAGCCTTGCATTGACCATCTTCTCCATGGTTTTACATAAACAAGATGTCAATGCAATAGGACAATAGTTTGCTGCTAAAAACTTGTCTTTACCGGGTTTTAAAAAGGCTAAAATAATGGCTAGTTCCCAAACACTTGGGTAACTATGATCATGCCATATTCTATTAATAATGCTTAAAATAAATAGCTTTGTATTAAAATGTATATGTTTAATCATTGCATATGGAATTCCATCGGGTCCAGGGGCTGTATCGTTGCAATGAGCAAGTGCAGAATCAAATTCTCTTTCAGTGAAAGTAGAATTATACGACTCTTCCCTTCTTGTTGCAAAATTTAAAATTTTCTTTTCTTCAGTGCTCCTATACTGGTGACCAGGGGCTCCTTCACACTTGCTGGATACATTTGAAAAATGATTAGCCAGGGCATTGCTAACTTCATTTGCTTCAGTTACATACTGGCCATTCACCTTCAACACTGGTGGTGGGTTGGGGGTGAATTTGCCAGCTATCTTTTTTACTTTCCTCCACACAAAAGATGGTGGTGTTCTACTGTTAATGGAGGAAACAAAAGACATCCATGACTGGCGCCTTGCTTTTTTCATGGCACGACGGAACTGTGCTCTACATTTCTTGTACATTATTAAATTCTCATCAGTTCTGCGTCTACGCAATCGTGTTAGAGATCTTCTTGTGGCTCTGTGGAGTGCAGTTAGTTCTGAAGACCACCACGGGACTGGTCGTTGTTTGAATAACCTTGTTGTTTTGGGAATTGAATTGACTCCTGCTGTATGAAGAGTTCCATTCAGTAGGTCTATGGCATCATCAACACTTTCAAACTGTTCTGCTCTCCCTTCGATTTCACTTAGCTCGGAAAATTTAACCCAGTCTGCCTTGTCTAGATTCCAACGTGGCGATCTTTGCAAAGGCGGACCCTTGTTGGTGTTTATAATGATTGGTGCATGATCACTAGTATGCCAATCATCTAATGTCCTCCAATCAAAATCAAGAAGGCAGTTAGAGCTTGCAATTGAAAGGTCAATGCATGACAAAGTACCTGTCTGAACATGGAAGTGTGTGGGCTCTCTTGTATTAAGGAGACCCACATCCTCATTCTCCACAATTGATGAGATAATATTGCCCCTTGTGTTTGCTAAAATATCACCCCATAAAGGATGTCTACCATTCATATCTCCCAGTAAGAGAAAAGGTTGAGGGAGTTGTTGAATGACCTCTGCTAAATCATCAAATAAAATATCATTTGGAGGTAAGTACAGAGAGCATATTGTATATTTTCTCCCTATATCAATTTGTACAACAACTGCCTGCAGGGTTGTACGTATAGACATGGGTATTTGGGGAACATCTCGACGAATGTACATGAGACTTCCGCCATGGCTCCCTGCTTGTTGATTATATGGTGTTCTATAGCTAACATACTCTCGAGGACTAGGAGTGTTAGAATCAAGCATACTTTCCTGTAGACATACAATTATGGGGGAATGCTCATGAATTAGGAGCTTAAGTTCTTCATATTTGGCCCTCAAACCCTGACAGTTCCATTGCAAAATGGAGGAGAAAACTATGGATTATTTCTGGAAGACATCTTGGATGAGGTCTTCCCATTAGCAGTTTTTAATCTAACATTATTACCTGTAAGTTTCTTCAGAGGTGGTCTTGTTATGTTGGGTTTTACGTTGGTGTTTTTCTTTGTATCTTTTTTATCTATTTGTTGAGGGGGATGGTGGACCTCAACTTGAATTTCTGATTTATTTAAATTATCTTCTGGTTGATCGGCAACATCAACAGACAGAACATCATATTTATTTGATGTCATAATTCTTGTATTTCTTATGGAAGGGGGTGAGAGAGATGGAGGTCTCTCTCTTTTACGATTAGTAGGTTGTGAGTTACCAGGTTTTTGTACCTTCCCCACTACAGGTACACCTGATAACTTGGTGTCAGGTGGAATCTCCATTAAATCAGGCAAGGATATGGCCTGGGAGAGGTTAGTACTATCCTTTGTAATGTGGGACAAAGGTTTGATAGTGGTGGGCAATGTCTTTTGGTTGATACTCAATGATAAATCTTTAGAAGGAGATATTCTTGTCTTATGCAGCACTTTATCAATAGATGGTGAATTCCTTTTTCGAGAACTACCTACAGTAGTAGGTGGGTGAGACGATTCCCGAGGAACTTTTTCTCCTGTTTTTAATGTCTTTGCATAAGTGTTAGATTTATTTAATAATCTCTTGGCATGCCCCACGCTTACATGTTCAATAATTGATTTATTGAGGGCAGCCTCTTCTAACTTATAAAACTGGCAGCTCCTATCATTAGATTTATGATTAGAGTTGCAGTTTAAGCACCTTGCCTCAAATGTACATTCCCCATGGTAAATATTGGAGCAAGTATTACAAATTCTTTCACTATTGCAAACTTTGGAAGGATGTCCAAATTTAAAGCAATTATAACATTGCAGTGGCTTTTGCTTGAAAGGTTGAACTCTGATCCTTTCGTTTTCTATGTCTATGTGGGAAGGTACATCGGCATCCTGGAAAGTAAGAACAATCATTGATGTTCCAGGTACTTTATGTACTTTCCACACTGATAGAGGACACATAGTCAATATCTCTTCTTCAGTAAATTCATACAGATCCCTATTAAAAACCACTCCCCTTCCATAGCTAAAGTTTAGATGGGGTTTGATGTCCAATTTTATATCATCATTTACTGTCTTCAAATTGGACAGTATAACAGACTGTGTATGACTTGGCCTTTATCAAGTAACTTTTCTTACCGAATCGAGATATATCTCCAGGTGCGATCGTACCTACCTTCCTCTGAAGAAATTTGCAGACCTTGAAATAATTTTCCGTACCTCCTACAGATTGAGCAAGAAGCCACATTGGTGGTTTTGGCTTTCTTTGGGATGGCATATCCGCCTCTATATCTTTATCAGCCCAGTCTGCTGGTCTGTAGACATCCAGATCTTTAGGTGCCCCATCACACAGAGCACCCTTAACAATCATATTACCTACTTTAATATCAACAATATTACGGCTTGCATTAAATGCTTCCTCATGACAATTAAATGATAACCAAGATTCCCAATTATCATCTTGAAGTTTCAATCTAATTTCTTTTATTAATCCATAACACTCAAATATTTTATGTAGCATATCATAATTTGTTTCTAATGGGATTTAGGTAATGTGCAGGACATTCAATTTTCCTGTGTTGCCCAAATTACCCTTTTTCCGAGTGTTTAAAGAATAGTCCTTTTTAGTTCCTACGTCGTCAACGGAGTTTTCTTTAAATGAATTGCCAGAGGTCGTCAACAGTGCCGGGGGCGAGTCAGCATATCCAGGGGAGGTGGGGTCATTTTCACAAGATTCCATCATAAAAAAGAAGAGAGAAGAGTGATTTTTTGAAGTTTGATTTACCTGCTTGAGAACATTAAGGCATCACATATTGGGAAGGAAATTTACACTCTCCACTACAGGCACAGTGAGAGTATACTTCCCAGATGGTCCACTCCATACCCTACCCGAAGGATAGCAACAAAACAGATATAGAGGCACAGGTGTAAGCTGAACCCGCCAGTTAGGACTGAGACCAAGAAACTATGGAATCATCCTCCCCATATCTGTAATGACGGGCTTCCGGCCAAAAGCCGAGAGTCCTACCCCAAGCGTTGGATCCCCCTGGATTCCGAAGACCCAACACTTGAGAATAGTTCCGCCAAAAAGGTCCAAACAATCTTTGGGATGGCTGAGATCATCCAATACTCTCACATATAGCTTTGAGCACAAACACCTCCCAACCGTGACACCTTTCCCATTCATCAAAGCAGGCAGCAATACCGGATGTAGAAACATCCGCCCAAGTGGCAATAACAGATGTAGAAACATCCATGCCATAAAAAGAGAAAAAAAAAATAATAAACACATATATATGTAAATATATACACATACATATGGGAAATTTTACTCATAGGGTTGGGACAGCAACATGAAGGAAAGTTTATAATATTAGGAGAAGGTTGAAGCCATATAAAGTTAGAAAAAGATGAAAGAGAGAAATTTAGATTCGAACTGGGGGAGCAATTTCCCCCAGTTCGAGAGCCCTCTTGCCCGTCACCAAGATTCAGCACGGGAATGAAATGCCGTGCTAAAGCTCAATGACTTCATCAAGGCATTCTCTCATTAAGAGGGAAATACAGAGGAAAGGTGACAGCATATGCCCAAATCTCTACCTCCACCACCAGTGCAATACCTCCACTAAAGGACTGTCAGGTAATCCTATCCTGGGTCCAAGTGGAAGGTAAAATGCTCCCATCCTCTAATGGAAACAGGGGAACATCTGAGGCCAACGGTGGAATGCCGTACGCGTCGATTAATTTAGAAGAAGGTGACACATTAAGGAGAAGTGTAGCCCTAAACGGGACGATCCCGAAACACACAAAAGCTGCGGCAACCAGCACCCCACCCGAGGCCTTGACACAAAACAATGATATGAATGAATGATTTAAAGTTTTCAGGCATCCTGACATCTAAGGTCATTGACGCCGGTAACATTTAATTTATGTATACAAAAATAAAAAATGAAATAAAATAAAAAATTAAAGAGTATTCAATTAAAATCATAAAAATTGAATGTCATAAAAGTTAAATATTTTTCAGAAGACCTGCTTCTGAAATAAATCTAAAAATGCCACTTGCATGGTAGGACACATCATTTCCAAGAATCTTGGCAAGGATGAACCTGCCACCCTCACCTCGAGCCTCAAACAAATATCTATTCCGCAAGATGTTATAATTGGGGCATTCAGTCAACAAATGCCTTACTGTTAGAGGTACCAAACAGTTCTCACAATACGGTTGGTGTTGGCCCTTCAGCAGAAACTCGTGTGTCAACCGAGTGTGACCAATACGGAGACGACAAAGAGACGTCTCCCATTTTCGGGGCATCATATTATACCTCCAAGGGGATATGTCATTTGTTACTTCCCTCATTTTATTGCCATCTTGACTATCCCATTGCTGTTGCCATTTATTGCAAACCAATTTCTTGATGTCAGGTAAGAAATCATTACAGGGAATGGCATACCTTCTTGGCAGCAACTCGGATGCAGCCTCCTTAGCCAGTGAATCTGCCTTCTCATTCCCAGACACACCTACATGTGCTGGAACCCAACAAAATTGAACTGTTATACCTCTCCGTCCAATAATAAAAAGCCATTCTAAAATCTTTAAAACTAGAGGGTTATTAGAATTAAAAACTTCCATAGCTTGAAAGACACTCCTTGCATCACTAAAAATTGTAAAATTACCCTCCTTCTCCAACGCTATTTTCTCAATAGCGGTTAATATGCCATACAGTTCGGCAGTAAATATGGAAGCGGTCAGAGGAAGTGCACCTCTACAATTAAAACCATTACTATGTACTCCAAATCCAACGCCAGCATCAGATTTGGAGCCATCAGTATAGATAAAAGTTGATCCTCTATGTTCTTTAACATGTTCATTAAAAAGAGACCTGGCTTCTAGGTCTGACATATTCTTCTTATCTCCAATAAAATATTTACAAAAAGATATCTCTGGTAACTTCCATGGAGGCGTTAATGATACCTTGAATGGAAGTACCTTATTTCTAATTATATCCAGACTATTTAATAATCGTTTCACCCGAAAGCCATAAGGTTGAGGAGATTTTGGGTGCAACTCAAAGTATGATGCGTGTCTTACAAGGCTTGCAGTCTGAAAGGCTAGAGAGTTAGGGAGTCTTTGCAATCTAAACCAATACCGAAGAATGGAAGACATTCGGTAAAGGTCTAGAGGTAACTCTCCAGCATCAACAAGGAGACTTGGGATAGGCGAGGTTTTAAAAGCTCCAGTAGACAATCTAATACCTGCATGATGTATCGAATCTAATATTTTTAACCAGCTTGGGGTGGCTGAAGAATATACCTCACAACCATAACTAATTTTGGAAAAAATCAAGGCCTTGTATAATTTTAAAATAGTATTGCGGTCTGCCCCCCATGATGTATGGGACAATACTTTTAAGATATTCAGAGCTTCAACACATTTAGCTTTTAGCGCTTTTAGGTGAGAAACCCATGTAAGTCTACAGTCAAATATCAAACCTAAAAATTTGGTTTTCGATAAACATGGTATCCGTTAACCTTTAATGTATATATCCGGGTCTGGATGAATGAATGAATGAATGATTTAAAGTTTTTAGGCATCCTGACATCTAAGGTCATTGACCCCGGTAACATTTAATTTATGTATACAAAAGTAAAAAATGAAATAAAATAAAAAATTAAAGAGTATTCAATTAAAATCATAAAAATTGAATGTCATAAAAGTTAAATATTTTTCAGACCTGCTTCTGAAAGAAATCTAAAAATGCCACTTGCATGGTAGGACACGAAAAGAGAATGTGATCATACGATAATTCAGTATACAGTACGTAGTAAAATTAAATCGAACATGAAACGCAAATCAGATGCAGTCATACCGTATTTGAATGGTGTAAGGCTGCTCATGGCTACTACTACAAATGTAATGGATGTGCATCTTTTCCATGAATCTTTTGTATGTATACGTACGTAGTACACCATCCAATAATATTCTTTGTTGCTAAAGTCAAATCTCAAATAAGCGTACATATCCTACAACAAAACAAGCGTAAAATAGCGTACGTAAAGCTGTATACGTAGTACCTTGTATTTGAATTGGTAACTACTACGTAGCATGTAAGACAGACTGTGATTGGTTCAAGTGCTGATAGATAACGAATCAGAACCCAAGTTTTGAAATCTTGCCTGTGATCAGTGTTTTAACCGCTTCTCCAACCTGCAGCATCTTTTCTTGGCCAATTCGTTCGCCGCTCTCTCGCCGGGTAGATGCTGCTACGTTATTGTGAACTTTAATCTGTGCTGTGCGTGACTGTTTTAAGTTGAACTTTTTGTTGAACTTTCTGTTTAACCCCTACTGTACAATGGCTCCCAAGCGTTCTGCTTCTGCTAAGGCTGGTAGTGATCCTAAACGCCACCGAAAGATGATGACGATTGCTGAGAAGGTGACGCTTCTCGATAAGTTAAAAGAAGGCAGAAGTTACGCGGCCGCAGCCCACCATTTTGGAGTGAACGAATCCACCGTTCGCTACATCAAGAAGGACGAGGCCAACATTAGAAAGACGGCTGCCATCACCTTTAGCAGATCAGCGAAGCGAGTCGTTACCATGCGTAATAAAACGATCGTACGTATGGAAGGTGCCGACTGCCGGAAGAACAACATAGCCTTGGATACGAACACCATCCGAACCAAGGATTTGGGCTTGTATGAGAATTTTGCGGCAAAAGAACCTCAAGACGACGATGGCGACCATGCTGAAGAACATGATGATGTGGATGAACCTAAACCAGGGACATCCACTGATTCCCAGCCTCAGAAACAACGTTCTTCCGCCAGCAAAGGATGGTTCGCGAAGTTTCAGAAACGCTTCGCCCTGAAAAGCGTTTCCCTGCATGGCGAGGCTGCTTCCGCTGACACTACCGCTGCTGAAACTTACGCGAACAAGACGTTCAAGAACATTATCGCTGAACGTGGATACAAGCCGGAACAAGTGTTTAATATGGATGAGACCGGCTTGTTTTGGAAGAGAATGCCGTCGTGAACTTTCCTGTTCATAGAAGCCAAAGCCTCTGGCTTTAAAGCATTCAAAGATCGTGTTACCCTCGTGATGTGTGGCAATGCTGTTGGATTTTTGCTAAAGCCGGGGCTTATTTACAAGTCGAAAAATCCTCGCGCTTTGAAAAATAAAAATAAGAATCTCCTTCCCATGTACTGGATGCATAATCAAAAAGCATGGATTACAAAAATGCTGACCTCTAACTGGTTCCACCAGTGTTTTATCCCGCACGTCAGCAAATATCTCGTAGAAAAGGGCTTGCCATTTAAGATCCTTCTCCTTATGGACAACGCTGGTGGACACGCGACTGATCTGTCGCATGAGGGCATTCAAGTTGAGTTCCTGCCACTAAACACTTCATTAATTCAACCGATGGACCAGGGGGTTATCAGGGCGTTCAAGGCCCTCTACACGAAGAATACCTTGGCGGACCTCGTTGCGTGTGTGGATGCTGCCCAAGAAGATGAAGATGAAACTTTCAATTTGAATCCGTACTGGCGGAAGTAAGCAATAGCCAAGTGCCTGCAGAACATCCAGAAGGCACTGCAAGAAATTAAACCTGCTACTGTCAATGCAAGCTGGAAGAAGTTGTGGCCCCAGATTGTTTACGATGACGAGGGATTTACACCGTCTGAGATTCAACACTCTGCAATACGCAAATCTGTGCAGTTGGCTGCGATAATTGGAGGCGACGGGTTTGGCGACATGACGACTGAAGACGTCGAAGAGTTAGTGGACTGCCATTCCCAGTCGCTAACTGACACAGACCTAGAAGACCTGAAGAAATCGGCCAGTGAAGAAGACAGTGAAACGTAGGAAGAGACCCAAGAAAATATCGAAGAAACGGGCTTAACATTAGAACAGCTTGCCAAGTTCTGCAACCATGTGAAGGAGGTTATTATTATTATTATTATTAAAAGAAGGAGTTTTACCAGCCCAATGAGTTAAGCTTGACTCTCACAGGGCTGGCCCGAAAAAAAATCGGGATATAAAGAAATATAAGATTATCAAAAATTCAATTGATAAGGAAAAAAGATAAATAAATGAAAAAAAAAAAAATTATATATATGTATATACAGTATATACTTATCATCTTTAAATATTCTAAATATGGGTGAATAGATGGATGAATAAATATATATATATATATATATATATATATATATATATATATATATATATATATATATATATATATATATATATATATATATATATATATGAAATCTGAGTGATGAAAATAATTAACAATATATTAAATCTATGTAATTTAAGATGAATTAGTAAAAAAAAATTTAGGTGAAAATTTAGATTCTATCAATAATACGTGAATTCCTTAAAAAGGTTAAAATTCTAGAAACAGAAAAATTACTTGATTCAGTTAAAATTTCAGAAAAAGTTTTCTGACCAAAACATATCTCTCTCTCTTGCTGGAAAACTTTACAAACCGAAAATATATGTTTAATAGATAAAAAAGTATCACATTCACTGCACATTGGAACAGTGCCGTGAGGTGTACTCATTAAAAATTCATGGGTTAATCTCGAGTGCCCAATTCGTAATCTGGTTAAAATTACTTCTGTTCTCTTGTTCTTTTGTGTCGAGGAATCCCAAGGAGCAATCTTCGGTTTAATTTGCCTTAATTTATTATTTTCTGGCACATTATTCCAAACATTCTGCCATTTTTCCAATATGAAATGCCTTAATAATGTAATCAAATCTCCAACTGGGAGGTCAATGTTTTGGTGTGGTAATTTAATGGCTTCTTTAGCAGCAGCATCCGCCTTTTCATTACCAACAACTCCAACATGAGCAGGTATCCAGCATAACTCGACACTTACACACTGAGAAGATAATTTATTTATAAGGTCTTTAATTCTTAGGATCAAGTGGTTCCTATGAGTATAGTTTTTAAGGGCCACTATGGCACTTTGAGAATCTGAATAGATGACAAATTTAAAATTCTTTCTGTCTTCAATGGTTTTAATCTTATTGATTGCTTGTAAAATGGCATATAACTCTGATGTAAATACTGATGATTCTTTTGGCAACGATAATTGTTGTGTTCCATCTAAAGATACTGCAGCACATCCAGTACCCATTGGGGATTTAGAACCATCAGTATATATTGCATAGTGAGGACCTTTTCTCTGAATATGTTCTATGGTAATTTGCTTGTGGTGACTCGGAGTATAAGTGAATTTTTTTGATAAATAAAACAGATGAGAACAGATTCTTGTCCTTGTCATAATCCAAGGTGGGGGAAATAAAGATGGTTGGATAAGATTCACTTTAACGTTTGTTGATTGTAACAGTCTGTTTGCCCTAATTGGGAATGGTGGTTCATGGTTGTTTTTAAATATGTCCCTCTCATTAAAAAGCTTTTTTGTTGGAGAATTAGTGGATAAAATTTTCAATGCACTCCGCATTGTTACAAAATCCCGATGCAAAGACAATGGGGGTTCTCCAATTTCACATAAAACTGAGAGATTTGGGGATGATCTAAATGCTCCGCTACAAATTCTCAGGCCTCGAGTGTGTATTGGATCTAAAGATTTCAAAGTTGCTTCTGATCCTGAACCATAAATTGGGCTACTATAATCAATTCCTGATAATACTAATGCTTTATACATCATTAGTAAAGTTGATCTCCTTGCACCCCAGGTTGTGTGAGATAATTTCCTCATTAAATTAAGAGCACTGTTACATTTGGATTTGATGTATGATACATGTGCTTTCCAATTCAAATGGGTGTCAAAAATTAGTCCCAAAAACTTTACCTTATCTTGAAATTGGATTAGTACGTTCCCCAATGTTAAGACTGATATCTTGGTTTTGCTTCCATCTACTGTTTTTATAAAACATTATGGCTTGAGTTTTTTCTGCCGAAAGTCTAAAACCAACAGATGCGGTCCACGCTAGTATTTTTCTAGTGGCACTATTTAGGATCCTTTGTAAATGACGCAGGCTATTAGAGGAATAGTAAATTGCAAAGTCATCTACATATAGACTACTTTGCACTCCTTGTGGCATTTGATTAACAATGTCGTTAATTGCCAATGCAAAAAGAGTCCCGCTTAAAACACTGCCTTGCGGTACACCACTGTCAAGATTAAAAGATTCGGAGTAAATGTTATCAATACGAGTTTGAAACTTTCTTCCACCAATAAAATTTCTAATAAAAATAGGAAGGTGTCCTCGAAAACCATTCTGATGTAAGGATTTTAGTATCGAGTGTCTCCACGTTGTATCATATGCCTTTTGAATATCAAAAAATATGGCTATTGTGATCTGTTTTCGTTCAAAGCCTCTACGTATATAATTTTCTAAGTGTGAAAGTGAATCCAAAGAAGATCGTTCTGATTGTGAGCCAAATTGAGAAGTTGATAGAATATTATTGCGACGTAAACACCAATTTAGTCTATAATTTACCATTTTTTCCAGTAATTTACATATGCAACTGGTTAATGAAATTGGTCTGTAATTGTTTGGATTACTTGGATCTTTCCCTGCCTTTACTATTGGTATTACTATTGCATGTTTCCATGCCTTTGGAAATAGGTGTTTGGTCCAAAGATGATTGTAAAAATCCAATAGATATGCTTTAGCTAAAGGGGCTAGATTTCTAATCATATCGAAATTTATCTTATCTTTACCCGGGGCTGTTGACCTACAATTAGATAAGGCAAATTCCAACTCCTCTTCAGTGAATCTTTTATTGTAATATATATCCTCCATAGTATCAAAGTTCAATGGTGTTGCTTCTTCTCTTCTTTTAATGGCTTGGAAGTGGGCATCTAAATTATCAATGCTGCTTATATTTTCAATATTATGGCCGATAATATTGGAGATTGTCTGAGTATAATGTATTAACGAGCCGTTATGCAATAATGCGTGTCTCGCTGGTTTGCTGTAAGAGCCATTAATCTTCCTAAACTTCTGCCACACCTTCTGCACAGAAGTATTATCCGATATGCTTGACACGTATTTTTGCCATGAAATTATCTTGCCTTTAATTACTTCCTTTCTGAATTTAGCAGAAACCCTATTAAAATATGGTTTCAACACACTAATTTCTATTGCTATGTCAACCAGTTTGTTTATTTTATTCCCTAACATTAGGGGACCAGTGCTCAAATGTTTGAATCTTTTATTTAGGGTTTCTAATTTTCTTCCAACTACATGCTTTTCGTTTATCAGCTGGGATAATGTCTCTGACCACCATGGGACTGAATGTTTTAACTGTCGGGTGCCAGTCAGAGGTATCGATTTATCAGCCGCTTGTGTGATAAAATTCACGTCATCATTTGTTTTATCATGATGTGAAGGAGGTGAAAGAAATGTCGCAAGATTGGGACGAGGATATGGTTCGGTCTATGCAATTCTGCAACAAGATCGATGACATCATGACTCCCTACAGGATGCTCTTCGAGCGAAAAAAGAAGCACCGGCAGCAACTTCCGATCACAATGTTCTTCCAGCCTAGCAAAAAAGAGCCAGTTCCTCCTGCTACTACGCCTTCGGAAGAAATTGAAGAAGTGTCCCAGGAAGAAGTTGAAGAGGTGTCCCAGGAAAAGACACCTCCGTCTGAAGAGACGTAAAATACTATCATTGGCTGCACAGTAGAAGACATCATCAACTTCATCATCATCATCATCATTTCTACTGTGCAGCAAATTCATCGCCATCGTCATTCAAGTTTTTCTTCAACTTCTTTCGTGGTGAGTACAGTAACAATCTTTATTTTTTTTTATACATGTTTTACTTTCATATTCTAACATTTTAATATTTGTGCCTGTTTTAGTTTAGTATGCATCAAGTTAAAGGGAAGGTTTTAAAAGTCTGAATATACATGTTATAACCTATCATATTTTTTTGTTTAAAATCTACATTTACGTACGTAAAACAACTCTCTCTCACTCTCTCTCTCACTCTCTCTCTGTCTCTCTCTCTCTCTCTCTCTCTCTCTCTCTCTCTCTCTCTCTCTCTCTCTCTCTCTCTCGTAAATTGTTTTCCTGCTTTGCTACATATGTACTGTATGATTTTATATAGGTACGGTAAATGATATTTGTAATAACATATTTTCTAAAAGCTTTTACTGTAATATCATTATTTATCACTTTCATCATGCGCGTTAAATGCCTTCGTTTGTTTATTACGATCGAAGATGGAGCGTACTTTGTCATAAAGAAAAAAATCTCATTTGGAAGTCCTAAGAAAAATTAAGTAAAACATTGGTAATAACAAAATCAACATACTGAATAATCAATATAATCGATGCAAAAACTAACCTATACACAGATGTGTAAATGCGTTTGTTTCTTCATTATGATCAGAGATAAACGTAACAAAACATTGGTTGCCATTTTTTATTGTGCTTTTTGGCGTGTTTAGGAAACGCATGATATAAAATCGCCTTTAATATTTGTGCCTGTTTTAGTTTAGGGTACTGTAGTACATGCATTAAGTGTTCTGTACATTAAAGGGTAGTTTGTTAACAGTACTACGTACAAGGGAAGGTTTTAAAAGTCTGAATATACATGTTAAATAAATACGTAAATATGGTGTCACTACTTCGTGGATTTTCACCAATCGCGGTCGGATCTGGAACCTATCTACCGCGATAAACGAGGGTTCACTGTATGTGAATTTTAGGTAAATTTATTATGATGCGTCATGATTTGGCAATGAACTCGATCATATTTATTAATATTTTTTTACTGTTTATTATTATTTAATTTTCTTGTTACACAGGATATCATACAGGTAGTCGCCGACTTACGACAGAGATAGGGACCGAGAGATGCGTCGTAAGTCGATTTCGTCATATGTCAAACTAAAAAAGAGAGGTTTCCGTAGATTTATTATGATGCGTTATAATTCGGCAATAATCTCAATCATATCTTATCAATATTTTCTTACTGTCTATCATTATCCCTTTTTGTTTCATAGGATTTCATATGCTCTGTTAATGCATTTTTGTATTCTATTTTTCAATTTTACAAGTATTTTACCAATCACGAAGTATTTAAAATTTTGTTTACCTTTCGTTATGATCAACTGACCTGAAAGTGCCACTACCCACCATATCAAAATACGGCGTGCATGCGTATGGCATATTTTTTTTTATATATATAATTTCCTAAATTTCTTAACTTATTAGAAATATCGTCATGATGAATATTACATCAGCGCCAATATGTTACAGGAACTCAGATTCCATATAGTTCGTCTTACTATTAGGTATAATGCGAAATCATTGTAGCTCTGTGTGTGTGCGTACACACTCTCGCAAGCGCATACGGGTAGTTCATTTTTAAAGCTTCATACAGTATTCAATTTTTAGTTCAATATTAAGCCTTCATATTTAATTAGACATTATTGTGTTTAATTGTGGTTTATTAAAGCACGTTTATATTTTTTTTTTAATTTCTTGATCATATCAATAATCAATAAATACTTTTTTGGGCTCAAGCCATGGCGTCCTGATGGAAGGTTCCTTTTTGGTAGCTTCCTTGGGTATATAACTACTAAATATTCCCAGAGAATTTAACCACAGGTTATCACAGAATTCTAACTTCTGGAGCGAGTATCCTAAAGGTTTCCCTTTAAGACATCGTATATCAACAGGGGACGCATGTATTAACGCGCCACATAGCTATCTACACCCTACATAGAGTTAACACTTCGAAGTGTAGGGGCGGAGAATAGCTGGGGAGCCGTTCCACAGCTAATCTCGTTCGTGGCTACTTTTGGTACTCGAGAAGTAAACAAACGGGCGCCATTGTTAAATGACGTCACGTCCGTCCTCATCCTTCGTTTAGTAGCTTGCCTTACTAGTCAGATTTTTCCCTGTGCGTACTTATCGACTTGCATCTTAGCCATGTCTCTACCCTCGGCCTCGCCTTCTTCTGGAAAGTTGAGTACAAGGTTCCAGTATTGTTTAAATAAGCTCTGACCGTAAAGTAACTTTTACTTTTCGAGATATTTGATGTTTTGTGGCAGAGCTGTGCCTCGACCGGACCCGCCATTTTATGGCGTCGCTGTTGTTTTGCATGCCTTATTTAGATAGCCTCAACAGTGTTTTTCCGGCCTCATTAACTAATCGATACTATTAGTTATTTAGTCTTCATAGCTAAGAACTTTTATATCGTGTTTTGACGCCTTGTTATCGGTCATCAATTGACCCCATACCAGTTGGCTAGTCTAGCCCCTAGGCCAGAGCGCCTAACATCAGTGTTCATGCATGATATTTTTCAGTGATCCTAGGTTTAATTATGAAGATAGTGGCATTATTTTACAATACTATTGACTGTGATGCAAGTGTTTTCGCCTTCAGGGACCATATAGGGGACAGGTTAGATAGTGTGCCTTTCTAACCTAACCTACAAGTAGGACCCCTATATGCTTCCTTCATCCCCTGCCTTAGGGCATCCCCTCTGTGCAGCCTTGCTCCCCCTACCACGTAAGGGGATCAGGGAATGACCCCCCCTTAGTGTTGCGTCTGAGAATGAGGAACGGCTAGTCCGTCCTCTATTGCTGGGGCTAGGTCTCCGACCTTTCCTGCAATAGCGATACGTCTTCCATCCTTCCTAGTTCAGGGTGTAACATCCCTGCTCTAGGTTAGGTTTTGGGGAGTTAGCTCTGTACCTTGCTGAAACGATACCCATGCACCGTTTTCAGACAGGCTGCCTTACCTTAGGCTAGGGAGTGTCCTCCCTTCCTTGGTGGCCGCTTTGGTACAGAACCTCCTCCACAGAAGACCCTTCTCTTCTCCCCTCCCCACCTATCTCTTGTATGGCCTAGCCTATACTTAGGTTAGTCTATACCCATCTGTCCCCTGTCCTACAGCTCCTCCTTAGGGTGGAGTGATAGGGCTACCTTGAGCTCCTGTGTGCAGTCCGCTCTGGTACATATACCCTTCATAGTGTCCTATGGGGTTAGCCACAGGATGCGTTCTGTCTGCAGGGGTTCTCCCCCCCTCTTGGGTGTTCCCTAGCCCTCCCTTGGGCCACCTTAGCTCCCGGTCCTCTACGGCCCCTGCTTCTGGGCGATAGGGCTAGCCTCTATCATGGGTACACCCACTCAGGTGGGATGTCTTTGGGTCCGTGGCCGGACCCCTACATCCCTCCTTCTGTCTCTTTCACCATCCTGGTGCCGGTCCCTTGCCGCCTCCACTGTCGGTGATACCCACCTCCTACCTTGGTGACTTATCCCTTGCCCCCTGGGCCGCCAGTCCTCCGTGTGCCGGGGGACTGCCGCCTCCCGCCGGCGTCCAGCCGATGGCCTTCCCTCTTACCTCATAGCTTCGGTCGTCCGTCCACCGGCCGGCCCCCGGAGTGCCGGCATCCGCTGCCGGCAGTCCGGTTCTGCTATAACCATCCTTGTTCCTGTCACCAAGCCGGCAACCTTCGGCTGCCGGAGCCGCCGCTACCAGCCGCCATGCCGCCGCTGTGCCGGCAGTCTGCCGGAGCCTTCCGGAGGCGTCAAAGACGACTTGCACCCCCTTCTACTAGCTATCATCTGATGTTGATAGCCCTACATCGCAACCAGATGGTTTGATTACGTAAATGGATAGGTATTATCTTACCGTTCTATTAGTAACCATGCTGTCTTCTTGCATATCACAGATTTCCAGCATGCTGTGTGTATCTTAGCACGGCTGGTTGCCGGAAACCGTTACCCTATGGGATCTTCTACGTTCCCAATTCTAAGGTCTGAGTAGCCTCAGTCATAGTTTTATACCCTTGACAATTCCCAATAGAATTCCCACTGCCTTCCGGGCATTCCATGTCGAATTCTGTCCTGTGCCTTCGGTCAAAACAAAATGTCTATGGATAAGGTCACGGTAACCAGCCGGGCGGGTTACACGGAGTATGTATCTATCTCCTTCTTTTCCGCCCATTCTCTGATCATCACACTTAATGTTTAGTTAAAGATTAATCAATTAATATTTAACTTCAGAATAGAAGTCATCTTCATGACTCCCCCATACTCATGTTCCCTTTCTCTTACAGGAGGAGCAACTGAAGTGCGACCACGGCTTCTGTGCAGTGAAGCGCCCGCACTTTTATGGGCACACGCCGTGTAGGACCCACGCCCTTTGTGCCAACAAGAAAGGAGATCTGAAGTTCTGGGACCCGCAGAACTGTACGGTCTGCCAGGAACGCCTGGTCGACACGTTCAATAACCCTCCTTCCGCAGAGGTTAGGGACGCTTCTCGGGAGAAGCTACGCAGATGGGTGCGTGGCTTCCAGAAGAACGCCACTGGACCGTACCTTGCCACTGAAGACTTGAGGGACTTACTGTTCCCAAAGGCATCCCCAGACTCTGTGGTCCCCAAGGATCAGATCCCCACCGTCCAGATCACGGTGGAACCCGATGTTGTCATGGCCCAGTCCATGCACGAGTGTCACCTGGATACCGACAACGCGGAGCGCATGTCGGAGATTTCGGAGACTACGGAGAGGAACCTCATGGCCCAAGAGCTGGACTATGAGGAGGACCAGGTGGAATACACCGAGTCGGAGCAGGAGGTCGCTCCACCTTCCACCACCGCCCCAACTCCTACACCGACGGAAGTATCTCTCCCGTCTACCTCCGCCACCCCGGATCCCATCCCATCCGCCCAGGAGATGTTCCGTATGATTGAAGCGCTTATGGACAAGAAACTCCAAGTGACACACGAGTACATCAGGTCCATGGGAGTTTCCAAAGAGCCGAAAAGGATTTCGGTTAAGGACCTCCCGGTATGCTTGCACGCCAACCCCTGGAGGTATAACGAGCATATGCCTATCGCAACGGGCAGGATCTTCATCAGCGAGAAGGTCGGCTCGGTTGCCCTGGAAGAAGTGGAGTTCTTCCCGAGTTTTGAGGCTTATCCGGACTGTTATGTCCGGCTTCGATCCGAACCTGCCTCTAAAGAGGAGACCGAACCTAAGGAGGTGATAGTTTTCGATCTCCCGAAGGCCCAGGCTATGTTGGCCAACACTGTTAAAAGTAGGGGCTTTATCTGCTCAAAGCTTCCGGCGCTGAGCAAGAAGCACCCTACCTACGTCGCACCTGATGATGCGGTCCTCCCCTTTACGGAAAAGGCCTTCGCTGCATGTCACAAGGCAGTGGAAGAAGGGAAGCCTTGCCCTGCACTGGAGGAGTGCAGACCCTTCTCCCTGGTGACTCCCCCCGATGTTCGACACTGGAAGGATATCCAGCATACCTTCGTGGTGGGAAAACTAGATCCTCACGTTGCTGGACGTCAGTTTAATGAAGACCTCCCGAAACTTAATGACCATCTCCTTCGTCGGGAACAAGACACGAAGGAAAGGCTCGCAGCATCCATGTCCCTCCAAGTAAAGCTTGACGTCATGGCTGGCGACACTTAGAGTCCCCGACCACTACATGTTGCTCGCTAAATCGCATATGGCGACTCTGGTTAAGGACCTGTACAGCTTCATGAAGGCTTGGAGAGCCTGTCGTGAATTCGTGTTCTCAAGTGCCACAGTGAGACACGAACCCCGGAGGCTGATTTCCTCCAACATCTGGGGTAAATTCCTCTTTCCCTCTGATCTTGTGAAAGAGATCATCGACAAGGCCGCCACTGAGAATAGGAACCTTCTCAACAAGTGGGGCATGTCGAAGAAGAGGAAATCCTCTCAGGACGATGGCCCTCAACCTAAGAGGAAATCCTCCAAGCCAAAACCCCAGCAACGTCAACAGAGACAGCAGTTTCCGGGACCCGCTACTCCCCAAGTGGCTGCTCAGCCACAGCAGACCTTTCAGCTGCTCACCCAACCGGTTTTGTCCAAGTCACCGGTTTTCACCCCTGCCTTTGAGCAACAGACGACTACCTTTCGTCCCAAAGGTAGAGGCTCAAGCAGAGGTGCAGGCAGAGACGCATCTCGCCGTCCCTCCAGAGGCAGAGGAGGAAGGGGAGCTAGCGGCCGAGGCAGTAAACCCTCGGGACACCAGAAGCAATGAAGTGCTTCCGGTGGGAGGAAGACTCCGCCAATTCCAGGATCGTTGGACCTTCGATCCCTGGGCACACAGCATCGTCAAGAAGGGTCTAGGCTGGAGTTGGACTCAACTACCCCCAACCTTCCAGCAATTCTTCCAACAATCAACCCCCCTTCTGGAAGAATATGTCCTAGATCTCTTGAACAAGAAGGTGATAAGGAGGGTAAAGTCAACCAGGTTCCAAGGGAAACTGTTTTGCGTTCCCAAGAAGGACTCCGACAAGCTCAGAGTCATTCTAGACTTATCCTCCCTCAACAAGTTCATAGCGAACAACAAGTTCAAGATGCTGACTCTCCAACAGATAAGGACCCTTCTGCCTCGAGGTTCTTACACAGTCTCCATAGACCTGGCGGATGCCTACTGGCACGTTCCAATGAACCACCACGCTTCCTCCTACCTAGGATTTCGACTCCAAAGTAAAAGCTACGCCTTCAGGGCCATGCCCTTCGGCCTCAACGTGTCCCCTCGGATCTTCACAAAGCTGGCGGACGCCATAGTACAACAGCTCCGCCTCCAAGACGTCCAGGTGATGGCCTACCTCGACGACTGGCTAGTCTGGGCTCCATCGCCCGAGGATTGTTTAAGATCCTGCAGCAAAGTCACCCAGTTCCTAGAACACCTGGGATTCAAGATAAACGCAAAGAAATCTCGCCTCTCTCCAGCTCAGAAGTTCCAATGGTTAGGAATACAGTGGAACCTTCAGTCACACCGCCTTTCCATCCCCCAGAAGAAAAGGAAGGAAATAGCAGGGTCTGTCAAGCGACTGCTGAAATCCAAACGGATCTCAAGACGTCAGCAGGAACGAGTTCTAGGCTCTCTACAGTTTGCCTCAGTGACAAACCCAGTGCTCCGTGCACAGCTAAAGGATGCCGCGGGAGTCTGGAGACGTTCTGCATCCATCGCTCGAAGAGACCTCAAGAGACGGCTCCCAAACAGACTTCGGCTTCTCCTCAAGCCGTGGTCGGAAGCAACGGCCCTGAAAAGGTCCATCCCTCTTCAACACCCACCTCCATCACTCAACATCCACACGGACGCTTCGCTGGAGGGTTGGGGAGGTCACTCCCACCAAAAACAGGCTCAAGGCACATGGTCTCCCCTATTCAAGACGTTTCACATCAACATCTTGGAGGCCATGGCGGTCCTTCTAACACTGAAGAAACTCTCCCCGCCTCCCTCGATCCATATTCGTCTAACCCTAGACAACTCGGTGGTAGTTCGATGTCTCAATCGCCAAGGCTCAGGATCGCCCCAGATAAATCAGGTGCTTCTGACAATCTTCCGTCTGGCAGAGAAGAAGTGGCACCTGTCTGCAATTCACCTACAAGGATTCCGCAACGTGACGGCAGACGCTCTATCCCGGACAAGCCCGATAGAGTCGGAATGGTCTCTAGACGCAAGATCATTCTCCTTCATCTCTCACCAAGTCCCAGAACTTCAGATCGATCTCTTCGCAACAGGCGACAACAATCAACTTCCTCGATATGTGGCCCCGTACGAGGACCCCAAGGCAGAGGCAGTGGACGCCATGTCACTGGACTGGAACAGATGGTCCAAGATCTACCTGTTCCCTCCCACCAACCTACTGGTGAAAGTCCTCTCCAAGCTGAGAACCTTCAAAGGGACAGCGGCCTAGTGGCTCCCAAGTGGCCCCGGAGCAATTGGTACCCCCTGGTCCTGGAGCTGCAGCCCACGCTGATCTCTCTCCCGGGCCCAGTTCTCTCCCAGCAAGTACAGAAGTCGACTGTCTTCGCTTCATCATCGAAAATCAAGGACCTTCATCTCATGATTTTCTCTCCCTAGCCGCGAAGAAAAGGTTTGGGATCTCGAAGAAAAGTCTAGACTTCCTCGAGGAATACAAGACCGAATCCACAAGACGGCAATACGAATCATCCTGGAGAAAATGGGTCTCATTCGTCAAGGCAAAAAATCCTACGGAAATCACCATTGAATTTTGCATGTCCTTCTTTATTCACCTTCATGGACAGGGCTTGGCAGCCAACACGATTTCTACTTGCAAATCGGCCTTGACTAGACCACTGATGTATGCCTTCCAGACTGATCTGTCCAACGACATCTTCAATAAACTGCCGAAAGCATGCGCTCGTCTACGCCCAGCACCCCCACCAAAACCGATCACCTGGTCTCTGGACAAGGTGCTCCATTTCGCCTCCAACTTGGATAATGATTCATACCCTCTCAAGGATCTGACTCAGAAAGTTATATTTCTTTTTGCTCTTGCTTCAGGAGCCCGAGTCAGCGAAATAGTGGCATTATCATGAGAAGAGGGTCATATCCTGTTTACTGACTCAGGAGACCTTAACCTCTTCCCGGATCCGACGTTTCTCGCCAAAAACGAATTACCCACCAAAAGATGGGGCCCTTGGAGAATATGCCCCCTGAAAGAAGATGCCTCTCTATGCCCAGTAGAGAGCCTCAAGGTCTATCTTCGCAGAACTTCGGACTTTAGTGGAGGCCAACTCTTCAAAGGAGAAACATCGGGCAGTGACCTGTCACTGAAACAACTAAGAGCGAAAATCACCTACTTCATTCGCAGAGCGGATCCTGACAGTACACCCGCCGGTCACGATCCTAGAAAAGTTGCATCGTCTCTGAATTTCTTTCAGAGTATGGATTTCGAAAGCCTTAAGAGTTTCACAGGCTGGAAATCCTCGCGTGTTTTCTTCAAACATTATGCGAAACAAGTGCACGAAGTCAAACATTTTGTGGTAGCCGCAGGTAGTGTAATGAAACCTGCACCTAACTCTGCATAGAACAGTGAGTTACTTGGGACTCTAACTCTTCGGGTGCCTATGTTGACCCTCGAGTGATACGTAGTGATTTCAAAAACACTTAGTGCTTTTCATATAACTGTTCTTATCCCAGGTGAAATGTCATAGTCGTCACACGAGTGCCGCATGCCTAGAGCATGATGTGTTTTACTTTTAAAGACTGACGTTCCTCGAGAACGAGTGCCTACTAATAATTTTGAAATTCTCTTTCAGATTCAAGAGCACGTCTTTCATTACTATGTACATTATAATTTATTGTAAATTACTTTTACATATATTGCATTTCATTAATATACTCTGCAATTGTGAAATAAAATTTCTATTTTATTACTTGTGCGTCTCAATCCGCTCCTACTTATACTATGAAATACACGTCTGTCATAGTTTTATTATCCCCTTCCTCTTATGGTTGATGAAGATTACTAAGGTTTCAACCCTTATTATATACTCACCTGTGCAATGTAATATTCCTACACGAATACTTACTTACTTCATATCTTAGAGACCAGACAATTCTCCACTAACATACAGTGCCTAACCACCACTTGTCTGCCCTTGAGAATGTTCCTATATGAATGCCAACCATTCAGTCTTGTCTCCAAGTTCTTCAGGTTCTCCCAGCAAGGTGAGTAGCCCTTCAATGACCACTCTGATCTCGGCATGGCCCGTGGGGACTTCACTGCCAGGGGGGCAGGAAGTTCTCTTCCCTACGGTTCTTCTATTAAGATTACTATGCTACCCTGTTCAAAGCCCTCGGCACTTACTCAAATAGGGGAAGATCTACCACGATACATTGATTCTCTGGTATTCTTCCATCAGGACGCCATGGCTTGAGCCCAAAAAACGGATTTTGAGCGAAGCGAAAAATCTATTTTTGGGTGAGATAGCCATGGCGTCCTGATGGACCCTCCCTGCTACTTCGTCCAGTTTTTTCAGGTCCCACCCTGCTCTGCTGTATCATGGTGATCGGCAAGCAACTGGCTTCAGGATGAGGACGGACGTGACGTCATTTAACAATGGCGCCCGTTTGTTTACGTCTCGAGTACCAAAAGTAGCCATGAACGAGATTAGCTGTGGAACGGCTCCCCAGCTATTCTCCGCCCCTACACTTCGAAGTGTTAACTCTATGTAGGGTGTAGATAGCTATGTGGGGCGTTAATACATGCGTCCCCTGTTGATATACGATGTCTTAAAGGGAAACCTTTAGTATACTCGCTCCAGAAGTTAGAATTCTGTGATAACCTGTGGTTAAATTCTCTGGGAATATTTAGTAGTTATATACCCAAGGAAGCTACCAAAAAGGAACCTTCCATCAGGACGCCATGGCTATCTCAGGCAAAAATAGATTTTTCGCTTCGCTCAAAATCCGTTTTGATTTACTTTCGGTTGGCATAAGCTGATCTTGAGGTCACGCTACCGTATTACGATTATGCGCACATAATGTATGTACTATACAGTATGTGCGCATAACTGTAATACGGTAGCGTGACACTGATTTATATAATTTTCTTGACATTCGAAATCTCTTCATAATGAATATTACAACAGCGCCTATATGTTATAGGGTATCACATTTCCCATAGAGTTCGTTTATAGACCTCATTATTAGTTAAAAAAAAATATGCCTCTCTCTCTCTCT
Organism: Palaemon carinicauda; assembly: GCF_036898095.1. Lineage (NCBI taxonomy): Eukaryota > Metazoa > Arthropoda > Malacostraca > Decapoda > Palaemonidae > Palaemon > Palaemon carinicauda. Next base: position 39,473,915 of record NC_090767.1, read on the forward strand.
CTCTCTCTCTCTGTATTTTGATTTTTAATTGTTAAATCTTCATATTTCTTTGAAAATTATCAAATAATTCTGTATATCCTTATTCGATGTTTTGATTATTGGAATAGTAACGCATCGGAAGGAAACCGCTTGATTTGCCTCTCGCCTTCCACCAGAAATATGACATCACACTTTTTTTCTTAAATTTATGGTAAGTTGTACTGATCTCATAACTAATGATACAGACCACTAAAAAACTTGATATTATTATTCGGTGTTTTGACGAGGAGAATGCTGTAATAAGATTACTCGGTAACAATGAAAGGAAATCATTCGGTTTGTCAGCGCGCTTCGGCCAGATACATAACGTCACAAGACACGTGACGTAATTGCTACGAAAAAATGACTTGCCAAATATGTAAATTCATTTTTTGGGCTCAAGTTATGTCGTCCTGATGGAAGTTCCTATAGGGTAGCTTCCTAGGGTATATTACAACTACGGCGATATTCCCAGAGAATTTACCTTAAGGTACCCAGAATTCTAACTCCTGGAGCGAATATCCCTAATAAAAGAACCAGGGATATCGCGAAATATCAGAGGACGTATTCTTGACACGCCACATGGCAATCTGCACCCCGAACAGAGATAACACTTCGAAGGGGTCAATTGGCAAGAAAACGAAAACGAGAAGGAAAAAGGAGAGCCGCTCGCAAGGCTCTCTCTTCTCCCGTTTCCTAACCGTGCATTGCGCCGATCCTGGCGTCATCTGTATTCCTTTTTGAGTAGCTTAACAACTCGGTGTTTTTTCCTGTGTTTCTCGCAAAATCTTGGATTTAATCAAGTTATTATGCTTTCTCCAACTTTGTCTGCCTCTGATTAGTTGAGTATTATTTCTTTTATGTATAAATGTAGGCTCTTGGTAATTTTTCAAGTGATTAATAGTAATAATCTTTGTTACAAGAGCCGTTGCCTACCGGAGGCGTCCTGGACGCTGTCGCTCGCTAGGTATGAGTTTTAGTTAGCCAGAGCGATGTTCCCGGCTGTTTTGCTTTAATAATTTTGGCTGTTTAGCGTTACATAGGATTTCCTTATTCGTGCTTTTAGTATTATTTGTTTTGGTGAAGTATTCGCCAATTATGGCCTACGCTAGACCATGTAGCCTAGTCGTTTGGCCCTAGTACTTTCCTGCATGATTTTTGGATTTCCGAGTGTTTTAAAATTTTATCGAAGCTTTAGGCAGTTTTATAAATTTAAGATTATGTTGATTTTTTCCAAGATAGTATACGAGTGAGTTTCGGTGATTTAGGTAATCGATTCTCTTGGCGCCTGGGCTAAGTTGCCTATGGGGCCTTAGTATACTTTCTCATACTCCCCGGTTGCTCTCTTTTTTTCGGAGAAGGTATGCAATCCCTTTCCCTCTGTTTAAGACTTGGGCTTAACCCTAGTGGTTTATCTCAATCAACTTTCGATACAACTATATTGGGGTGTTACTGTTCCTTCCTGTTCCAGTAAGTCTGGCTTCAGAGAGGGGGCAGAACATCAGAGTTCTTAGTCTGAGTCTGTGTTTGTCTAGCTTTGGGTAGAGTCTCCCTCGCTAGTCTGACGCAGACATAGGAGGCTTAACCTCCTTAGGTCACTTCTGAAGGTTTCTGTACGAGATGATTCCTTCTTCTTGTGATCTAGCAGACTAGTCCTTGTTGCTGTTCTCCGTGGCGAGGATAAGATCCTTTCCCTGGGAGTAGCAACACCTTCCTTGCTTTGGTTTAGTGGGGGTTGGCAAGTATTGCTGGCCTCCCTCCTTGGATCTCCCTTAGGCTAAGATGAGTTTTCTTGGCTGCGGGTGATTCTTTACTAAAGCAAGGTTGGTAGGACCCTCTTCGTTCCTTCCCCCTCTTTTCTCTGTAATGGCCTAGCCGTTACAGTACTGTACGTCATTCTACTTCTGGACCTAGTATAGGTTAGGATGTGGAGTTGACTCAGTCCCTTGCCGGCCGGCAAAGGTCTTCTGCTTTGAGTGCTGCCCGGACCTCCCTTGGTCCCTCATCCATGTCTGTCTGTAGAACCAGACGGCATTGGTCAGGATGCCTGAATTAGATTCTCCCCTTCCTTGTATGCACTCTTCGGATTGCCGGGCTTTGAGGTAGTACACTCTCTTATCCCGGCATCCATTCTGTTTTCTTCTAGTGTTGTTGCCGGCCGGCACATGCATTTGAACCAGCGTTCTGCCGCCTTATAGCTGTTAAGTAGTATACTTTAAAGCTGGTTATGGTGAGTGCCGGCCGGCACTTTACCTTCTATACTGTACCAGTATTCTTCAGTATAGCATATACTGTAGGGAGAAAACTATAGTATAGTATTGTTACAACACTGTGTTTTCTAACACTTTTGTGTTGTCTTGCACAGCCCTTTGGTGTTGCCCTACAGATAAGAAAGTGAGTTCTTTCTTGTCTACTATCCGGTATTTTAAAATCATACCTTAGGTGTGAGCTACACCTGTTTCCTCTGGTTAATCTGTCCTAGAGTAACCAATGAAAAATTTCCATACGATTTTATCATCTGGAAGGCTGCAGCATTTGACTGTGCGGGAAACACAAGTGTGTGTCTTTCCTTTCTGTTTTTTTATGCCTAACTGTGCATATCCAGTGATACGTAGTTCACTTGATACTCATGGAAATTTCTTCTCCTTACAGAAGGACCATCCAAAGTGCGGAAGTGTTTTCTGCAACGTCCGCAGCAAGAACTTCTACGGACATGAGTTATGTAGGAGGCACGCAGCATGCGCTGTCTCCAAGGGTAATCTCCGGTATTGGGACCCTCAGGTATGTACCGTGTGCTCTAACCTGATTACTGAGGCTTTTGATTCCCCTAGGACGGCGGAATCAAGGGATTTAGCAAGGGAGAAGCTTCGTACCTGGGTAAGGGGCTTCCCGAAGAACACCTCTGGACCTTATCTTCCAAGTGAGAAGATGAGGGCTTACCTTTTCCCCAGGGCATCAGCTGATGCAGTGATTCCCCAGCCTCAAGAAGTGATCCCCCTTGTTCAGATCCCGGTGGATGCTGAAGTCGCGGTCGCCTTGCAGGACATCCAGTTGGACGACAGGATGTCAGACGTGTCCGAGCGTCTGGAGGAAGACCTCCTGGCAGAAGGCCAGAATGAAGATCAAGCCCCAGACATTGTAGAGGAAGAGGCCGACGAGGCGTCGGCTGCTCCGGTTCAGGTCCCTGAACCTATTCCCTCAACATCGTCCGCTCTCCCAGTGGAGCTGGGACAGGCCCTCTCCTCCATTGTTGGAATGATCCAACAAATGCAGAAGGAGAATAATGAGAAGGCGGCTGCAATGGAACTGCAGATGCAGAAGCTTGCAGCATCACGTGGGCCCCAGAAGAGGCTCAACGTGAAAGACCTTCCCTTGTGCTCAGATGCTAACCCGTGGAGATATGCTGAGCACATGACGATGACGATCGGAAAGATCGTCATGTCGGATAAGTTGGGTTCAGTTCCCTTAGAGGAGGTGATTGATTGATTGATTGATTTAAAGTTTTCAGGCATCCTGACATCTGAGGTCATTGACGCCGGTAACATTTAATTTATGTATACAAAAATAAAAGATAAAATAAAATAAAAAATAAAAGAGTATTCAATTAAAATCATAAAAGTTGAATGTCATAAAAGTTAAATATTTTTCAGAAGACCTGCTTCTGAAATAAATCTAAAAATGCCACTTGCATGGTAGGACACATCATTTCCAAGAATCTTGGCAAGGATGAACCTGCCACCCTCACCTCGAGCCTCAAACAAATATCTATTCCGCAAGTTGTTATAATTGGGGCATTCGGTCAACAAATGCCTTACTGTTAGAGGTACTACACAGTCGTCACAATACGGTTGGTGTTGGCCCTTCAGCAGAAACTCGTGTGTCAACTGAGTGTGACCAATACGGAGACGACAAAGAGACGTCTCCCATTTTCGGGGCATCATATTATACCTCCAAGGAGATATGTCATTTGTTATCTCTCGCATTTTATTGCCATCTTGACTATCCCATTGCTGTTGCCATTTATTGCAAACCAATTTCTTGATGTCAGGTAAGAAATCATCACAGGGAATGGGATACCTTCTTGGCAGCAACTCTGATGCAGCCTCCTTAGCCAGTGAATCTGCCTTCTCATTCCCACACACACCTACATGTGCTGGAACCCAACAAAATTGAACTGTTATACCTCTCCGTCCAATAATGAAAAGCCATTCTAAAATCTTTAAAACTAGAGGGTTATTAGAATTAAAAACTTCCATAGCTTGAAGGACACTCCTTGCATCACTAAAAATTGTAAAATTACCCTCCTTCTCCAACGCTATTTTCTCAATAGCGGTTAATATGCCATACAGTTCGGCAGTAAATATGGAAGCGGTCAGAGGAAGTGCACCTCTACAATTAAAACCATTACTATGTACTCCAAATCCAACGCCAGCATCAGATTTGGAGCCATCAGTATAGATAAAAGTTGATCCTCTATGTTCTCTAACATGTTCATTAAAAAGAGACCTGGCTTCTAGATCTGGCATATTCTTCTTACCTCCAATAAAATATTTACAAAAAGATATCTCTGGTAACTTCCATGGAGGCGTTGGTGATACCTTGAATGGAAGTACCTTATTTCTAATTATATCCAGACTATTTAATAATCGTTTCACTCGAAAGCCATAAGGTTGAGGAGATTTTGGGTGCAACTCAAAGTATGATGCGTGTCTTACAAGGCTTGCAGTCTGAAAGGTGAGAGAGTTAGGGAGTCTTTGCAATCTAAACCAATACCGAAGAATGGAAGACATTCGGTAAAGGTCTAGAGGTAACTCTCCAGCATCAACAAGGAGACTTGGGATAGGCGAGGTTTTAAAAGCTCCAGTAGACAATCTAATACCTGCATGATGTACGAGTCTAATATTTTTAACCGGCTTGGGGTGGCTGAAGAATATACCTCACAACCATAACTAATTTTGGAAAAAATCAAGGCCTTGTATAATTTTAAAATAGTATTGCGGTCTGCCCCCCACGATGTATGGGACAATACTTTTAAGATATTCAGAGCTTCAACACATTTAGCTTTTAATGCTTTTAAGTGAGAAACCCATGTCAGCCTACAATCAAATATCAAACCTAAAAATTTAGCTTCTCTTGCACATGGTATCCGTTGACCTTTAATGTATATATCTGGGTCTGGATGTACTCCCCGGATACGACAAAAATGGACAACGGTAGTTTTACTTGTCGAGAACTTAAATCCATTCATGTCAGCCCACTGGATAATTTTATCAATAGAGAGTTGGATTTTTCTCTCAACCATTGCCATTCTGGTGCCAGCAAATGATATTGAGAGATCATCCACAAATAATGTTGAGAGAACATCCTGGGGAATGGCTGAGGATATCCCATTAATTGCTAGTGCAAAAAGGGTTACACTCAGCACACTACCCTGAGGAACTCCTTCTTCCTGGCACTTACTCTCAGATAGTGTTTCCCCAACTCTCACTTGAAAAACTCTACGTGAAAGAAATGCCTGAATAAATAGTGGCAGCTCTCCTCTCAATCCCAATTCATGAATGGTTTTAAGTATACCATATCTCCATGTGGTATCATATGCCTTTTAAAGGTCAAAAAATACTGTAACATGGTGCTGTTTGGAAGCAAAGGCTTCACAAATAGAAGACTCTAGTCGTATCAACACATCAGTCGTTGAGTGCATTTTTCGGAATCCACATTGAATCGGTGATAAAATACCTTTCTTTTCAAGGTACCACATCAGCCTTGCATTGACCATCTTCTCCATGATTTTACATAAACAAGATGTCAATGCAATAGGACGATAGTTTGCTGCTAAAAACTTGTCTTTACCGGGTTTTAAAAAGGCTAAAATAATGGCTAGTTCCCAAACACTTGGGTAACTATGATCATGCCATATTCTATTAATAATTAAAATAAATATCTTTGTATTAAAATGTACATGTTTAATCATTGCATATGGAATTCCATCGGGTCCAGGGGCTGTATCATTGCAATGAGCAAGTGCGGAATCAAATTCTCTTTCAGTGAAAGGTGAATTATACGACTCTTCCCTTCTTGTTGCAAAATTTAAAATTTTCTTTTCTTCAGCGCTCCTATACTGGTGACCAGGGGCTCCTTCACACTTGCTGGATACATTTGAAAAATGATTAGCCAGGGCATTGCTAACTTCATTTGCTTCAGTTACATACTGGCCATTCACCTTCAACACTGGTGGTGGGTTGGGGGTGAATTTGCCAGCTATCTTTTTTACTTTCCTCCACACAGAAGATGGTGGTGTTCTACTGTTAATGGAGGAAACAAAAGACATCCATGACTGGCGCCTTGCTTCTTTCATGGCACGACGGAACTGTGCTCTATATTTCTTGTGCATACTGTAATTAAATTCTCATCAGTTCTGCGTCTACGCAATCGTGTTAAAGATCTTCTTGTAGCTCTGTGCAGGGCAGTTAGTTCTGAAGACCACCACGGGACTGGTCGTCGTTTGAATAACCCTGTTGTTTTTGGAATTGAATTGACTCCTGCTGTATGGAGAGTTCCATTCAGTAAGTCTATGGCATCATCGATATTTTCAACTTGTCCTGCATCCCCCTCAATTTCGCTTAGCTCACGAAATTTATCCCAGTCCGCCTTGTCAAGATTCCATCGTGGCGATCCCTGTAAAGGTGGACCATTGTTGGTGTTTATAATGATTGGTGCGTGATCACTAGTATGCCAATCATCTAATGTTCTCCAATCGAAGTCGATTAGGCAATTAGAGCTTACGATTGCTAGGTCAATACATGACAAGGTACCTGTCTGGACATGAAAGTGTGTGGGCTCTCCTGTATTAAGGAGTCCCACATCTTCATTTTCCACAATTGATGATATGATATTTCCCCTCGTGTTTGCTAAAACATCACCCCACAAAGGATGTCTACCATTCAAATCTCCAAGTAAAAGAAAAGGTTGAGGGAGTTGTTGAATTACCTCCACTAAGTTGTCATACATACACATACATATACCAAAGGCACTTCCCCCAATTTTTGGGGGTAGCCGACAACAACAAGAAACAAAACAAAAAGGGGACCTCTACTCTCTACGTTCCTCCAGCCTAACCAGGGACTCAGCCGAGTTCAGCTGATACTGCTAGGGTGCCACAGCCCAACCTCCCACATTTCCACCACAGATGAAGCTTCATACTGCTGAGTCCCCTACTGCTGCTACCTCCGCGGTCATCTAAGGCACCGGAGGAAGCAGCAGGGCCTACCGGAACTGCGTCACAATCGCTCGCCATTCATTCCTATTTCTAGCACGCTCTCTTGCCTCTCTCACATCTATCCTCCTATCACCCAGAGCTTTCTTCACACCATCCATCCACCCAAACCTTGGCCTTCCTCTTGTACTTCTCCCATCAACTCTTGCATTCATCACCTTCTTTAGCAGACAGCCATTTTCCATTCTCTCAACATGGCCAAACCACCTCAACACATTCATATCCACTCTAGCCGCTAACTCATTTCTTACACCCGTTCTCACCCTCACCACTTCGTTCCTAACCCTATCTACTCGAGATACACCAGCCATACTCCTCAGACACTTCATCTCAAACACATTCAATTTCTGTCTCTCCATCACTTTCATTCCCCACAACTCCGATCCATACATCACAGTTGGTACAATCACTTTCTCATATAGAACTCTCTTTACATTCATGCCCAATCCTCTATTTTTTACTACTCCCTTAACTGCCCCCAACACTTTGCAACCTTCATTCACTCTCTGACGTACATCTGCTTCCACTCCACCATTTGCTGCAACAACAGACCCCAAGTACTTAAACTGATCCACCTCCTCAAGTAACTCTCCATTCAACATGACATTCAACCTTGCACCACCTTCCCTTCTCGTACATCTCATAACCTTACTCTTACCCACATTAACTCTCAACTTCCTTCTCTCACACACCCTTCCAAATTCTGTCACTAGTCGGTCAAGCTTCTCTTCTGTGTCTGCTACCAGTACAGTATCATCCGCAAACAACAACTGATTTACCTCCCATTCATGATCATTCTCGCCTAACAGTTTTAATCCTCGTCCAAGCACTCTAGCATTCACCTCTCTCACCACTCCATCAACATACAAGTTAAACAACCAGGGCGACATCACACATCCCTGTCTCAGCCCCACTCTCACCGGAAACCAATCGCTCACCTCCTTTCCTATTCTAACACATGCTTTACTACCTGTGTAGAAACTTTTCACTGCTTGCAACAACCTTCCACCAACTCCATATAACCTCATCACATACCACATTGCTTCCCTATCAACTCTATCATATGCTTTCTCCAGATCCATAAACGCAACATACACCTCCTTACCTTTTGCTAAATATTTCTCGCATATCTGCCTAACTGTAAAAATCTGATTCATACAACCCCTACCTCTTCTAAAACCACCCTGTACTTCCAAGATTGCATTCTCTGTTTTATCCTTAATCCTATTAATCAGTATTCTACAATACACTTTTCCAACTACACTCAACAAACTAATACCTCTTGAATTACAACACTCATGCACATCTCCCTTACCCTTATATAGTGGTACAATACATGCACAGACCCAATCTACTGGTACCATTGACAACACAAAACACACATTAAACAATCTCACCAACCATTCAAGTACAGTCACACCCCCTTCCTTCAACATCTCAGCTTTCACACCATCCATACCCGATGCTTTTCCTACTCTCGTTTCATCTAGTGCTCTCCTCACTTCCTCTATTGTAATCTCCCTCTCATTCTCATCTCCCATCACTGGCACCTCAACACCTGGAACCGCAATTATATCTGCCTCCCTATCATCCTCAACATTCAGCAAACTTTCAAAATATTCCGCCCACCTTTTCCTTGCCTCCTCTCCTTTTAACAACCTTCCATTTCCATCTTTCACTGTCTCTTCAATTCTTGCGCCGACCTTCCTTACTCTCTTCACTTCTTTCCAAAACTACTTCTTATTCTCTTCATATGACTGACCCAGTCCCTGACCCCACCTCAGGTCGGCTGCCCTCTTTGCCTCACGTACCTTGCGCTTTACTTCCACCTTTTGCTCTCTATATTTTTCATACTTCTCTATACTATTACTCTGCAGCCATTCTTCAAAAGCCCTCTTTTTCTCTTCCACTTTTACCTTCACTCCTTCATTCCACCATTCACTGCCCTTCCTCATGCTGCCTCCAACAACCTTCTTGCCACATACATCACTTGCAATCCCAACAAAATTTTCTTTTGCTAACTTCCACACCTCCTCTAAATTACCAGTTTCTCTTACTCTCACCTCGTCATATGCCATTTTCAACCTTTCCTGATATTTACTTTTTACCCCCGGTTTTATTAGCTCTTCAACCCTCACTAGCTCCCTTTTACATCCACCTACTCTATTCCCCCACTCTTTTGCTACAACTAATTTTCCTTCCACCAAAAAATGATCAGACATACCGTTAGCCATACCCCTAAACACGTGCACGTCTTTCAATCTTCCAAACATTCTTTTAGTTATCAACACATAATCCATTAATGCCCTTTCTACTACTCTTCCATTTGCCACTCTTACCCATGTATACTTATTTTTATCTTTCTTTTTAAAAAAGCTAGCACTTATTACCATCTCTTGTTCAACACACATATCTACCAGTCTCTCACCACTCTCATTTTCACCTGGTACGCCATATTTCCCAATGACACCTTCTACCTCTCCAGCACCCACTCTAGCATTTAAGTCACCCATAACAACTACATAATTCCTTCTACCCAGTCCTTCTACACACCTAGTTAATTCATTCCAGAACTCATTCCGCTCTTCTTCACTTTTCTCACTACCTGGCCCATACACACTGACAAACGCCCAACATTCCCTACCCAACCTAACCCTTACCCACATTAACCTAGATGATATCTCCTTCCATTCCACTACTTTACCTGTCATCCATTCACTCAACAATAAAGCCACACCCTCTCTCGCTCTTCCCCTTTCAATCCCAGACACTCTACCAGACATTTCACCAAACATCACTTCACCCTTTCCTTTCATCTTTGTCTCACACAAGGCCAATACATCCATCCTTCTACTTCTAAACATACTTCCAATCTCACATCTTTTACTCTCTATCGTACTACATCCACGCACATTCAAACACCCCAAAACTAGAGTGCGGGGAGCAGTCACTCTCCCCCCAGCTCCATCTCTTTGTTGCTGTCTCACAGGATACTTTTACAGGAGAGGGGGTTCCCAGCCCCCTCGTCCCGTCCCTTTTAGTCGCCTCTTACGACACGCAGGGATAACGTTGGCGCTATTCTAATTGTATATTTTCGCCCTATGTCGATCTGTACAACCACTGCCTGCAGAGGTGTACGAATAGACAGAGAAACTTGGGGAACATCTCGACGAACGTATATGAGACTTCCGCCATGGCTCCCCACTTGGTGATCATATGGTGTCCTATAACTAATGTATTCGCGAGGACAAGGGGTATTATGATCAAGTTTGCTCTCCTGTAGACAAATAACTATGGGGGAATGCTCATGAATAAGGAGCTTAAGTTCTTCATATTTGGCCCTTATACCCTGACAATTCCATTGCAAAATGGAGGAAAAAACTATGGTTTATAATTTGGTAGACCCCTTGGATGGAGTCTTCCCATTATCAGTTTTTGATCTAACACTATTTTTAGGTGGTTTTATTAAAGAAGGTCTTGATAGATTGGGTTTAGAATTAATGATTTTCTTTTTGTCTTTTTGATCTGATTGTTGAAGAGGTTGGTGGACCTCCACTTGAATTTCCGATTTATTTAAATTGACTTCCAGATCAGAAATATCAACAGACAAATCATCATATTTATTTGACGTCGTAATTTTGATATTTCTTATGGAAGGGGGCGAGAGAGATGGAGGTCTCTCTCTTTTCCGATTAGTAGGTTTTGAGCTACCAGGTTTTTGCACCTTCCCCAATACAGGTGCACCTGGTAACTTGGTGTCAGGTGGCATCTCCATCAAATCAGGCAAGGACATGGCCTGGGAGAGGTTAGTACTATTGTTGGTAATGGGGGACGAAGGCTGTACAGAAATGGGCAATGACCCATTTTTAATACGCTGTGGCAAAGCCTCAGAAGGCAATACGATTACTTTGTCATGCAGTACTTTATCATCAGAGGTTGTATTTCTTTTCTTAGAATTACTGGCAGTGCTAGGTGGGGTTGCTGTCTCCTGTGGTAAATTTACCTTTGATTTTAGGGCCTTTGCATAGCTGGTTGATTTATTCAACATTCTTTTTGCATGTCCCACACTTATGTGTTCTAAACTTGATTTCTTTATGGCAGCTTCCTCCAACTTATACAGTTTGCATCTCCTATCAGTTGATTTATGATTCAAATTGCAATTTGAACACCTGGCCTCAAGTGTACATTCTCCATGATAAGTTTTGGAGCAAATACCACACATTTTTCCATTTTTGCAAACTTTGGATGGGTGTCCAAATTTAAAACAATTAAAACATTGCAGGGGCTTTTGTTTGAAAGGCCGAACTTTAATCCTTTCATTTTCAATAAAAATATGGAAAGGTACATCAGCATCCTGGAAAGTAAGTATAATCATTGAAGTTCCAGGAACCTTATGCACTTTCCATATATTTAATGGACACATAGAAAGTATCTCCTCCTCTGTAAATTCATACAGGTCCTTATTAAAGACCACTCCCCTTCCATAACTAAAATTTAGATGAGGTTTCATTTCCAATGTAATTTCATCACTGCCTGTCTGTAAGTTAGACAGTATTGCAGACTGAGTCGAAGATTTGGCATGGATGAGATAACTGTTCTTCCCAAAACGAGATATATCTCCAGGTGCTATGGTTCCTACTTTTTTTTGGATAAACTTACATATCTTAAAATAATTCCCTATTATCCCTTTAGGTTCAGCTAAGAGCCACATTGGTGGTTTGGGTTTTCTCTGTGAAGGCATGGGTACATTTCTATCTTTTTCAAACCAATCAGCAGGTTTGTACACATCCAATTCCTTTGGGACCTTATCACAAAGAGCTCCCATGATGTTCAATTCGTTAATTTTGATACTACTAATGTTACTTATGGCATTAAACGCTTCATCATGACTTTCAAAAGATATCCAAGAGTCCCATTTTTCATCTCCAAGTCGCATCCTTATTTCCTTTATCAATCCATAGCACTCAAATGCTCTATATATATCATCATAATTTGTCTCTAATGGGATTTGGGAAACATGAAGGAATCGTAGTTTCCCTGTGTTACCCAAATTGCTAGATTTTTTAACATCAGTAGAGAAGTCCTTTTTAGTTCGAAGGTCGTCAACAGAGTTTTCCTTAATTACAGTAGCAGAAGTCGTCAACAGTGCCGGGGGGGAGTCAGCAAATCCAGGGGATGGGGAGTCAGTATTTGAAGAGTCCATATTTAAGGGTGGGATTTTCAGGTTTTTTATTGTTTTGTTGGGGTACCTGCTTGAGAATTATAAGAAAGTATCATACGTTGGAAAGGAAATTTGCATTCTCCACTATCGGCACAATGAGAGTATATTTCCCCGATGGTCCACTCCATACCCTACCCGAAGGATAGCATCAAAACAGATATAGAGGCACAGGTGTAAGCTAAACCCGCCTGTTAGGACTGAGACCAAAGTAATATGGAATCATCCTCCCCATATCTGTAATGATGGGCTTCCGGCCAAAAGCCAAGAGTCCCACCTCAAGGATTGGATCCCCCTGGATTCCGATGACCCAATCCTTGAGAGTAGTTCCGCCAAAAAGGTCCAAACCATCTTTGGGATGGCTGAGATCATCCAATACTCTCATATATAGCTTTGAATGCGAATACCTCCCAACCGTGATCCCTTCTCCCATTCATCTAAGCAGGCAGTAATAACGAATGTGGAAATATCCACGCCATTTAAATAAAATAGAAAAAAAAGATAAATGAATAAATGAACAAATAGATTAAATAAATATATATATATATATATGCATACATCTACATATATATATAACTAAGAAAAATAATAATCATAGAGATAGGACAGCAAGATGAAAGAAAGGAAATTTGATAAAATTAGGAGAAGGTCGAAGTAATATTAAGCAGAAGAAAAAGATGAAAGAGAGAAATTTAGATTCGAACTGGGGGAGCAATTTCCCGAAGTTCGAGAGCCCTCTTGCCCGTCACCAAGATTCAGCACGGGAATGAAATGCCGTGCTGAAGCTCAATGACTTCATCAAGGCATTCTCTCATTAAGAGGGCCTAGAGGAGGTGGAATTCTGGCCCAGCAAAGGGTCATATCCGGACTGTTATGTCCGTTTGAGGAAGGAATCAGCTTCAAAGGAGGAGACAGAGCCGAAGGAGGTCATAGTGATGGACCATGCTAAGGCTCAAGCTTTACTTTCATCTTCAATGAAAGAGAGGGGCTTCACGAACTCAAAGGTGGCTGCATTGAGTAAGAAGCACCCTTCCTTTGTGTCCTCTCCTGCTAGAGCCTTCCCCTTTTTGAAGAAAGGGTTTGCAGCTGTGTTAAAAGCAGTCGAGGCTGGCAAGCCATGCCCCTCCTTGGAGGAGTGTAAACCCTTGTCGCTGGCCCTACCTATGGACCACAAGGACTGGAAGGACGTCCATCTTACCTTCTCAGTCGGGAAGTTGGAGGCTGATATTGCCAGACGTCAGTTCGGTGAGAACCTCCCTAAGCTGTCTGACTTTCTTTTGCGGAGGGAGCTCGAGACGAAAGAAAGACTGGCTGCCTCAATGTCTCTTCAGACCACTCTTGAGACGATGGCAAGTGACCCCAAGGTCCATGAGATGTTCATGGTAGTGGCCAAGACTCATCTGGCCACAGTGACGAAGGATCTTTACAGCTTCGTCAGGGCGAGGAGAGCTTGTAGGGAGTTTGTGTTCGCCTCGGCTGCGGTGAGGCACGAGCCAAGGAAACTAATCTCCTCCAACATTTGGGGCAAAGACCTTTTCCCTAGCGAATCGGTCAAGGTGGTTGTTGATAAGGCCGCCAGGGAGAATAGGAACCTTCTCCAGAAGTGGGGCCTGTCTATCAAGAGAAAGTCTTCCCCGGATGAGGGTCCCCAACCAAAGAGGAAGACTAAGAGGACTAGGCTACCTTCTCGGCCGGCCAAGCCATTTAGACAGCAACAGCAGCAGCAATTGCCGATGCCTTCAGTGCCCCAGGTGGTGGCACAAACCCCGACCACATTCCAGTGGGTACCCCAAGCCGTGTCTACAAAGTCCCCGGCATTCAACCCAACGTTCGAAGGGCAGTCAACTTCCTTTCGAGCAAAGCCTAGAGGAGCAGCCAGAGGCTCGTCTAGGCGCCCCTCAGGGGGAAAGGGATTCAGGGGTTGTCGCGGTCAGGGAGGCAAAACCTCGGGACAACAATCCAAGTGAGATGATACCGGTAGGAGGGAGACTTCAGAATTTTCGGGATCGGTGGACCTTCGATCCCTGGGCCCACAGCCTACTCAAGAATGGACTGGGCTGGAGCTGGTACAGCACTCCACCCCCGTGCCTTCGGTTTTTCCAACACTCCACCCCCGTTATGGAGGAGTACGTTCAAGAACTGTTGGAGAAAAAAGGTGATCCGAAGGGTGAAGCCCATCAATTTCTAAGGGAGGCTGTTTTGTGTTCCCAAGAAAGACTCGGAAAAGCTCAGAGTCATTCTGGACTTGTCGTCACTCAACAAGTTCATAGTGAATTGCAAGTTCAAGATGCTAACACTGCAACACATAAGGACCTTACTGCCCAAGAGGGCATTTACCGACTCCATAGATTTGTCAGACGCCTATTGGCACGTTCCAATCAATCGTCGACTCTCCCCCTACCTAGGGTTCAAGCTACAACGAAGACTATACGCCTTCAGAGCCATGCCATTCGGGCTAAATATAGCCCCAAGGATCTTCACGAAGCTTGCGAGCGTAGCTCTCAAATAATTATGCATAAAAGGGAATTCAGGTAGTAGCCTACCTGGACGACTGGCTGGTGTGGGCAGCATCCAAGACAGAATGCTTGCAAGCTTCCCTGCAGGTGTTCCAGTTCCTAGAGTATCTAGGCTTCAAGATCAACAGAAAAAAGTCGCAACTTTCTCCATCTCAAAAGTTCCAGTGGTTGGGAATCCACTGGGACCTAATGTCACTCCAATTCTCCATCCCGGCGAAGAAAAGGAAGGAGATAGCTGGTTCTGTCAAGAGACTTCTGGATTCCGAAAGGATATCAAGACGCGAACAGGAGAGAGTACTGGGTTCTCTCCAGTTTGCTTCGGTAACAGACCCGGTGCTAAGAGCACAGCTAAAGGATGCAACCGGAGATTGGAGAAGTTATGCATCAAACGCGCGAAGAGATCTGAGAAGACCAGTTCCGCTTCGTCTACGTACTCTTCTCAGGCCTTGGTCCAAAGCCAGACTACTAAAGAAGTCGGTACTTCTTCAGCCACCTTCCCCGTCAGTGACTATTCACACAGACACCTCGAAGGAGGGGTGGGGAGGTCATTCTCATCGGAAGAAGGCCCAAGGGACTTGGTCCAATCTATTCTAGACATTTCACATAAACTTTCTGGAAGCTATGGCAGTGCTCCTTACCTTGAAGAAAGTCTCCCCGCGTCGCTCGATCCACATAATGTTGGTGCTGGACAGCGAGGTGATTGTGAGATGCTTGAATCGACAAGGATCAAGGTCGCCACCTCTCAACCAGGTGATGTTGGCCATCTTCCGACTGGCGGAAAAGAAGAAGTGGTACCTGTCGGCAGTTCACCTTCAAGGAGTCCGCAATGTGACAGCGGACGCTCTATCCAGGTTCACACCGATAAGAGTCGGAATGGTCCCTAGACGCAGGATCGTTCTCCTTCATCTTGAGTCAAGTCCCAGAACTGCAGATAGACCTCTTTGCGACGAAAGACAACAAGAAGTTGCCCCTGTACGTGTCCCCGTACAAGGACCCCTTGGCGGAAGCAGTGGACGCGATGTCCCTCGACTGGAACAGATGGTCCAGGATTTATCTGTTCCCTCCTCACAACCTTCTGTTGAGGGTCCTCAACAAACTGAGATCCTTCAAGGGGGTAGCGGCAATAGTGGCCCACAAGTGGCCGAACAGCGTGTGATTCCCTCTGGCATTGGAACTACGGTTGAAGTTTCTACCGCTACCAGATCCAGTTCTGACCCAGCGAGTCCAGAAGTCGACTGTCTGCGCTTCATTACAGAAAACCCGGACCCTGCAGCTCATGATTTTCTCTCCCTGGCAGTGAAAAAGCGTTTCGGGATTTCGAAAGACAGCATAGACTTCCTAGAGGAATATAAGTGCAAATCTACTAGAAGGCATTATGAGTCATCTTGGAGAAAATGGGTGGCCTTTATCAAGGCGAAGAATCCGCAGGAGATCTCGACGGACTTCTGCTTATCTTTCTTCATCCACCTCCATGGTCAAGGGTTGGCAGCTAACACGATTTCAACGTGTAAGTCTGCTTTGACAAGACCCATTTTATATGCCTTCCAGGTCGACCTCACTAACGAGATCTTTAATAAAGTTCCGAAAGCCTGCGCTAGGCTCAGACCTTCAGCACCTCCAAAGCTCATTTCATGGTCTTTAGATAAAGTTCTACATTTCGCTTCACTGTTGAACAATGAGGAGTATGCGTTAAAAGATTTGACCCAAAAGGTTATTTTCCTATTTTCACTCACGTCCGGGGCCAGGGTTAGTGAGATTGTAGCCCTCTCGAGAGAGGAATGCCGTGTTCAGTTCTTGGATGGGGGAGAGCTGAACCTGTTTCCGGATCCTACGTTTCTCGCCAAGAACGAGTTACCCACCAACAGGTGGGGTCCCTGGAGAATCTGCCCTCTGAAAGAAGATGCATCTCTATGTCCAGTAGAATGCCTAAAGGTCTATCTTTGTATAACTTCAAACTTCAAGGGTGGTCAACTATTCAGGGGAGAAACATCAGGCTCAAATTTATCACTGAAACAACTCAGGGCGAAAATCACATTTTATTCGCAGAGCGGATCCTGACAGTACACCCGCAGGTCACGATCCGAGGAAAGTTGCCTCATCCTTAAATTTCTTTAATTGTATGGATTTTGAACATCTTCGTTCATACACTGGCTGGAAGTCTTCCAGAGTGTTCTTTCGTCACTATGCGAAGCAAGTGGAGCAACTAAAGAGGTCTGTGGTAGCAGTGGGTTGCGTCGTTAACCCTGCTGTTTAACTCTGCGAGGAACAGTGGATTTAATTGGGACGATTAATTCCAGGGTGAGTGTGTAGTTACATACTGTGCTACAAACTAAGTGTGAGGGCACAGGGTTGCCCACGTTGACTGTTCCACTTTTAAAGGTGAACTTAGCATAAGTGCACACATGTGTGCCGAGCGTTTCTAACGCTAATGTGACTGATTAGTAATACAGACTTTTATAACTTTGATACCTCGGTATGTTAAAAGTGGCACCAATGTTTTTCTTTCAGATAAACAAGTTTCTGTTTACTATCATGCTTATGCTTAAATTTTTGGTTATCCTCCTCTTATATATATATATATAATTGTTGTTAACCTGTTTATTTATTGTCTGTCAATAAACTTGTTCTTGAGAACCTTGCGTCTCATTCACCTGTGTCAATTTATTGATAATTGAGCATTCATTCTATGTATATTTATCTGGGATAATTCTAATAGATTGTTCCTTAATGCAAGCTAATTTTGCATAGGTTTATGCTTTCCCTTAGCGGGAGGACTCCATCCCGTAAGGGGACGGTGGCGGATATGACAAATTCGAAGATAATTTGTAATTTTCCTAATCATACAAACCTTAGCTATTTACAGAGGGTTTACCTTTTAGCGCAGCTGAAATGGCGAGCCATTAAAATTTAACGAGGGTGTATTACCCCCGCGCTAGTTAGCGGCGGGGGGGGGGGGGGTAAGGGAGTGGTAGCTAGCTACCCCTCCCCCCCTCACACACAGATGAATGCTCACTTTCACTTAGAGGTAGGACTTGTCTTGAGGGACAGGGCTGGCGGGCAAATATGTGTAAATAGCTAGGGTTTGTATGGTTAGGAAAAATGCAAATTATCTTCGAATTTGTCATTTGTTCCGTAACCGAAATACAAACCACGCTATTTACAGAGGGTGACTTACCCCTTAGGTAGGGTGGAATGAATGAATGAATGATTTAAAGTTTTCAGGCATCCTGACATCTAAGGTCATTGACGCCGGTAACATTTAATTTATGTATACAAAAGTAAAAAATGAAATAAAATAAAAAATTAAAGAGTATTCAATTAAAATCATAAAAATTGAATGTCATAAAAGTTGAATATTTTTCAGAAGACCTGCTTCTGAAAGAAATCTAAAAATGCCACTTGCATGGTAGGACACATCATTTCCAAGAATCTTGGCAAGGATGAACCTGCCACCCTCACCTCGAGCCTCAAACAAATATCTATTCCGCAAGATGTTATAATTGGGGCATTCGGTCAACAAATGCCTTACTGTTAGAGGTACTAAACAGTTGTCACAATACGGTTGGTGTTGGCCCTTCAGCAGAAACTCATGTGTCAACCGAGTGTGACCAATACGCAGACGACAAAGAGACGTCTCCCATTTTCGGGGCATCATATTATACCTCCAAGGAGATATGTCATTTGTTACTTCCCTCATTTTATTGCCATCTTGACTATCCCATTGCTGTTGCCATTTATTGCAAACCAATTTCTTGATGTCAGGTAAGAAATCATTACAGGGAATGGGATACCTTCTTGGCAGCAATTCGGATGCAGCCTCCTTAGCCAGTGAATCTGCCTTCTCATTCCCGGACACACCTACATGTGCTGGAACCCAACAAAATTGAACTGTTATACCTCTCCGTCCAATAAGGAAAAGCCATTCTAAAATCTTTAAAACTAGAGGGTTATTAGAATTAAAAACTTCCATAGCTTGAAGGACACTCCTTGCATCACTAAAAATTGTAAAATTACCCTCCTTCTCCAACGCTATTTTCTCAATAGCAGTTAATATGCCATACAGTTCGGCAGTAAATATGGAAGCAGTCAGAGGAAGTGCACCTCTACAATTAAAACCATTACTATGTACTCCAAATCCAACGCCAGCATCAGATTTGGAGCCATCAGTATAGATAAAAGTTGATCCTCTATGTTCTTTAACATGTTCATTAAAAAGAGACCTGGCTTCTATGTCTGACATATTCTTCTTATCTCCAATAAAATATTTACAAAAAAATATCTCTGGTAACTTCCATGGAGGCGTTGATGATATTAGGTAGGGTGGAAAGTCCCCAGCCATACTGGCTTTGGCTTTACCCGGGGACTCAGAATCCGAGTGAGTCGCACTCGAGAAAAGGAGTCCCTGCACCTCACAAGTTCCTTGCTCCGCAAGGAACCATGTGGCCTACGTAAGCTTGTGTGTGAAGGAAGAAGTGTGACCCGTCCTAGGCAGTTGACCTGGAGTTCCAGAAGGAACTCTGGGTTAGGACGTTCCCAATACCACCTCGTCAGGGTATGGGGGACGCGACAGTATTGACTCAATACTCGGAACACAAGGAAGCATGGTTTACCTGCAGAGGTTCGAGGTCAGCTATGCAGAGACCAGGATACTGCTTCCCCGTAGAGGGGATGATGAAGAAAGAAATAAGAGCTAGACATACTTCTTTCGTTCATGCAGACTAAAACCTGATGATAATGCCCTCAACCTTCTGCTACCTGTCCAAAATGGAGCCTGAGGTTAGACCAGCTGTTGTGTAGCCACCAGAGAGAGATAGAAAATGTATCGAGACTCCTGTGGGTCATGCCCTGCAGGAAGCGGGCTGCGAAGGTCATTAGACGCTTCCAGACTCCAGCTTGTAGCACCTGCGTCACAGAGTAGTATTAATCGAAGGCGAGGGAAGTTGCGATGTATCCAACATCGAGCTGTAGAACGACGTGATGGGGGAGGGTCTGGAGACAGGTCGAGATGAATGTTCTTGAGTCCGGGCTGAAGAGGTATACTGGTGACTCTCCCCCGTGTCCTCCTTGTGCTCCCAAATCGGCTGCAACTGAGGACAAACTGCAGCTGTTCCCAGCGCTAACCTCTCGATTCCTTTACTGGCAAGAAAGAGAAGGTCTTGGGACATCAGATACAGAATGGAGACTCGTAATCTTGAATGAATTGGACCGAAGGGTCGGGACCCCAAGATTCTGAGTCTAGCCAACAACTCAGGAGCGAACCTGAATGTTGCCTTCCCCTCTTCCTTAGAAAGGGGGGAGTCGTAAGAGACCAAGAAGATTGCTTACACACTGGCCGTGGCCAGAGTGAGCAGGAGACCCAAGGCGGAATACAATCCGAGGCCTGTCGTAAAGGGTCTTGAGAAGATCTCTTAAAGGACTAAAAGTCCGAGCCATGCTCCGAGTTGGAGGTCTTCCTCCGACTAGGGCAGGGACGATCGTAGCTTCGCATGAGCGAGGATAGATCCAGCGGGCAGGAAAAAGTTATTCCTTTAAGTCTGAAGGTCAGGGAAAGGCTGAGCGACAGGCTTCATTGCCGAGAGCGGAAAGGAGTTTCCTCCCGCCGAAAGGCAATAAGACCGTTATTGCTGGAGAAGAGGCTTCAAGGGAAGAGGTATATCTCCCACGGCACCAACCACCGAAGACTCTTCACTTTGCCTGGGAGACCCCTGCGGATGACTATCGCAGATGACGCGACCTCCGTACCGCGACTGTAGCGGGTTGTCTCTTCTTGAGGAGGAGGCGTAGTGTCTCCAGGCATGAAGCCGAAGCGACGCCCCGGTTCGGGAGAGATGTCGCCTTGTAGTTGCTTGAGTAGTCTGCGCCGTGGGAGAAGCTCTCCCGGGAGTTCCGTCAGGGGAAGCAGAGGGTCCAAAAACCGTTCTGCGCATAGTCCCAGTGGAGCTCTCCCATTGAAAGGTTGACAGACAACCTGGTCTTGTTGAGACCCATTGTCCACAGACAAAAAGGAGGGAAGACGCAGGCGTCGAAGTTGTCCCACCATCACCGGAATGCATCTTGCCAGAGTCTCGGGGTCTGAGACTGGGGGGAAGAACAGCGGAAGCTTGAGGTTCCAAGCTGTCGCGATCAGGTCCCCCAGACCAGTACTTGCTGGTTACCCAAGGTCAAAGACCCCCAGGTACACTCTCTCTACGAGGCTCTGCTCGGATAGTCGGAGAGAACATTCCTCTGCCTGGAATGAGAGAGCCGATGGTGGTATTGAGAGAATCTCAATCATCCCGGTATCTCTACTGCAAGATGTGAAGGTGTGAAAATGCGTCCCCTGCTGGTTAGAATACGCCAGAATCATGAAGTCGACGCGCACGGGGCGACTCGGCAGGAGCTGTAGGATCTGTAGAGGGGCCAGACTAAGGCCCCTAAGCCTGCCTGAATGATGGAGAGGTATCCTTCAGGTCTTGACCATAGGCCTGGACCGGAACATGTCCCCCCCCCCTTTCCTTTGACGAGTCCGAGAACAGCATCAAGAATGTGGGGATAGGACGAGAATATCCACTACCATCAAGAGGCTCCATAGGTCAACACCCATTGCAGGTCTAATAGTTCCACTGGTCCCATAGGGGCCAGGAAGTCCGGTTAAACATTGCCTGAAGCCACCGGAACTTGGATCGCCCCACATGGAACTTATCCTGAGGCGACCGTTCGGACTATAGACGGGTCAATGAGGAAAGGAGAACTAGGAAACGTTCCAAGGTAGGGCTGAAAACTCTGCTTGACTGAGAACAGGTACTGCGACTCTCCTCAGTCTTGCCACAGTCAACCGAAAGGAAGGCTCGGAGGATGTGGTAACAGAATCTGGCGTCCCCAGGTGGTCACCCATCCAAGTACCGACCAGAACCGACGTTGCTTAACCTCGCTGGACGGACGAGAAGCGGGGTTTCCAACGTGGTAAGGCCGTTGACTCAATATCATGGCCAGATACTCCAGATGTTGAGGCAGAGGAAGAGAAGGCTCCAAGCAAAATACGATGAGCCCACACTCATGGTAAACATCCGGAAGCTTGTCCCGGCGCTGAAGAAGGTCGAACCCGAGCCTACCGGAGTTGACCAGCCCTCCAAACAGCAGAGGCGGCGGAAGCCTGCACCTGAGCGGCCATGAGGAAGGCAGGGAGAGTTCTCTGGGGAAACAAACCTGCTATGCCACGGCGGGATAGCCACACTGCATCATAAGCAGGAATACTTGCAGTCTAGGCTGAATTCGACGAGCACCCTGGAAGATGGCTGGAATGGAAACTGAAAGTACCCGTCCTTCCGATCCAGGGTTTAAGAAGTCCTGTCGCCTCGTTACCAGTCTGATCGATTCTGCTGGTCTACGCTGGCCAAAGTTTGTTCGACAAACTTGATCAGGGCTGAGAGGTCGACTACGGACATCCCCTCTCAGATCCTTCCTTAAAAGAAAGGATCGACTGAGGAGGCCGGGGGTGAAGCTGTCGATGATCCTAAGGAAGACTTTCGCGTAAGGTATGGACCATTCTGCCCAACCGGGCAACTCATGCTGACGCTATGGCATAGAGGTTCAGAGACACTGAATTCGCTGACAGAGACGGAAGGCGGGATATCCTTGGCTGATCACAGAGATTGTGCGGGAATGGGCATCGGGAAGCTGTCATTCGGATGAGTAACCTTAAGCATCCTCCCAGCAAAAAACCTGCAATCCTAGAGTTCGTGAACTCCTTTTAGGACTATGCCCCCCCGGGGGTCTCCCGTGCCATCTGTTCCTGACAGGAGGAAACTGCAATTGGACACCTTGTCCCAATTGTCGTAGCCGATAACTTAGGCCGACGTGGTTGAAAGAAAAGGGCGCTGGAGCCCTGCAGAGTCTGGAAGAAAGCTTTGGAGGAGTGAATACGGAAGTCGATTTCCTCCGCACAGCCGCTGTCTAAGTCTCTGTCCTTGGGCACAAACAAACTCTTCTCAAGGATGGAAGGGTGTCTGAGATCGTCGACCTCCACAGATGAGACACCCAAAGGAAGCCCTCAGTCAGCGCGTCCAGATGGTACAACATCGAGCTTGTCCGCAAGTTAAATACTTAACGACGAAAGGCCAAGGTGCCTGAGCTCGAGAGGAGGAAAGTACCCATGATCTTCCTGTAGCTTCCTTGAACCAAACCTCGGGCCGTAACCGAGGAGGGAAAGGACCTGGTAAGCTCCCAAAGGAAGGGGTAAGCAGTCACCCCTTGTTCGATGGAGAAATCTCGAACGGAAAGCCCCCCCGCCAAAAATCCTTCCAGGGGATGACGGGGAAGGGCTAACCCAGGTTCAGGGAAGAGGAGTGTTGCTCAGATCTCCCTTAAGTTTCTCCTATTCTTGCAAGTGCCATGCTCTGCGTTTATGGGGTGAGGCCGTGTTCTGGAAATACGCTCCAGAAGAACTCGCCAGGCTGGCCATGCTGCGAAAACCCCCATGGGAATCGTGGTCGTAATCGCCCTGGAGCTCGCGCGACGGTAATTCAAAGATTTGCGCGTGGGCGAACGTGGAAGCGCCCATGCGCGGTAACGCATGGCGAGGAAACGCGCTGCCGCGTGGGCGAGGAAGACCGCTGGCGATATGGATCAACAGGCGATCGGTGGCGAGCTGGTGAGCGCTAACGCGCAGGTTGGCGATGGCGCGTTGTGTCATGCCGACGCGATGGCGAGCAGCATGCGCAGGGTCGCGCGACGGCCAGCGGGGTCGCGCGACGGCCAGCGGGGTCGCGCGACGGCCAGCGGGGTCGCGCGACGGCCAGCGGGGTCGCGCGACGGCCAGCGGGGTCGCGCGACGGCCAGCGGGGTCGCGCGACGGCCAGCGGCGTCGCGCGACGGCCAGCGGCGTCGCGCGACGGCCAGCGGCGTGGCGCGACGGCCAGCGGCGTCGCGCGATGGCGATCAGCATGCGCAGGGTCGCGCGATGGCGATCAGCATGCGCAGGGTCGCGCGATGGCGATCAGCATGCGCAGGGTCGCGCGATGGCGATCAGCATGCGCAGGGTCGCGCGATGGCGATCAGCATGCGCAGGGTCGCGCGATGGCGATCAGCATGCGCAGGGTCGCGCGATGGCGATCAGCATGCGCAGGGTCGCGCGATGGCGATCAGCATGCGCAGGGTCGCGCGATGGCGATCAGCATGCGCAGGGTCGCGCGATGGCGATCAGCATGCGCAGGGTCGCGCGATGGCGATCAGCATGCGCAGGGTCGCGCGATGGCGAGCAGCATGCGCAGGGTCGCGCGATGGCGAGCAGCATGCGCAGGGTCGCGCGATGGCGATCAGCATGCGCAGGGTCGCGCGATGGCGATCAGCATGCGCAGGGTCGCGCGATGGCGATCAGCATGCGCAGGGTCGCGCGATGGCGATCAGCATCCGCTGGTGGGCTGTCGCGCGATGGCGATCAGCATCCGCTGGTGGGCTGTCGCGCGATGGCGATTAGCATCCGCAGTTGAGGGTCGCGCGATGGCAAGCAGCATCCGCAGGTAGGTGATCGCGCGATGGTGAGCAGCATGCGCAGGTGAGCTTGTAGCTGGCGAACCATGTTCCTTCAGAAGTGTTGGAGAACGTTGGTGTGCCGGCTGTAACACACGCGGGCGATCCGGAGATCGCCGAGAGACAGGTGATCGCTGGCGAGCTGATGATCGCTGACGAGCAGAAGGCTACGCGTGGAAGCCTGCGCATAGAAGAGTCCTTGACCCCGACCTGAACCGAAGTTCTAAATCGCGAGGGCGAACGTGGGAGCACAGGGCGCGTAACAGGAACCAACAGGAACAGCAGGGATGATCATCATGAAAGCGCTGACGAACAGGAGAGCGCTGATGAGCAGGAGAGCGCCTGTGCGCTAACACTGAGCTGGAGCAGGAGAGAACACAGCAGAAGGGCGCACAGGGGAACCCTGACACGCAAGGGAAGAACCCCCGTGGGAGGCAACCCTTTGCCCCGAAGGGATCGTTGTCCGCCGGTTGAGTGATGTCCGTCGGAAGACCGCTGTCCATCGGGAAGACCGTTGTTCGTCGGGAAGACCGTTGCCCGTCGGAAGACGAGATCAGACTGCTGTCCATCTGCACCAAGGCGGAAGATCAAGAAAAAGGAGTTGTAGGCTGCAAACGGAGATTCAAAAAGGCGCCTCAAGCACCCTTATAGGGAGATGAGAGGCCCTTACGACGAGGCGGACGGTGGGCCTTACGGCGAGGGAGGCCAAAAGCAACAGCAACAGAAGAAACCTCCGAAGAGGAGTCTCTATGAGTACTCTCTCGCGAACGAAAGAGAAACACTTCGTAGAAGAGACTGGTCAGCCAGTGACCTAAAAGGAGCAATCCTCCGAAGAGGAGCTCCTGCAGTTGCCCAGCCCCTTGAGCGAAACTGCAAGAAAAGAACCCCCCAAAAGGGGAAAAACTCAAGCCTGGACAGGAAAAACTTCCCTCGGAAGGAAAGTTACCCGCCCAAGGAGGCAAGCCTCCTGAGAGTTCTAAAATGAACTGGAGAGCTGTCCGTCGTCACGGGAGTACTTCCAGTAGAAGGAGACACGCCCCTGACGAAAATACGAAGGGGGAGGCAGCAACAGCCAAATCCCCAGGACTCAACAAGACAGCTCACACTGTTTTATTTTTTTACAGTTACCGATCTAGTTCGTTTCTGTAATATGGCAACAAATAACATTAGTACACATTCATTCCACCGGGAAGGCTTCGAAGAGGAATCCCGAGGGAAAGGAAACAAGAATTACACAACTGGAAACGTGCCCTCACACTCTGTATATATATTTGAGTATAGAAATCAGTAAGTTTCCTTTTCAAACATGTTTACATATATATTGAGTAAATGAAAAGTAAGCGATTAAGTAAAGACAAAACAAACAATGGCTGCCAAGAAAGGACCAAGACAGAGACGTCTGTCACAGTCCGAGCCAAAAGTGAAAGTGAGCATTCATCTGTGTGAGGGGGGGAGGGGTAGCTAGCTACCACTCCCCTACCCCCCCCCCCCCCGCTAACTAGCGTGAGGGTAATACACCCTCGTTAAATTCTAATGGCTCGCCATTTCAGCTGCGCTAAAAGGTAAACCCTCTGTAAATAGCGTGGTTTGTATTTCGGTTACGGAACAAATACAAGTTTCCTCCTACGCGGATATAAACCTTTGTCCAATACAGTATTGAACTGGTCGATATTTCATATTAACGCAGTGGTTCTTTACAAACTATGCTTTACATAATATAGGGTGATTGATTGATTTAAAGTTTTACGGCATCCTGACATCTGAGGTCATTGACGCCGGTAACATTTAATTTATGTATACAAAAATAAAAGATAAAATAAAAAAAAAAAAGAGTATTCAATTAAAATCATAAAAATTGAATGTCATAAAAGTTAAATATTTTTCAGAAGACCTGCTTCTGAAAGAAATCTAAAAATGCCACTTGCATGGTAGGACACATCATTTCCAAGAATCTTGGCAAGGATGAACCTGCCACTCTCACCTCGAGCCTCAAACAAATATCTATTCCGCAAATTGTTATAATTGGGGCATTCGGTCAACAAATGCCTTAATATTAGAGGTACTAAACAGTCGTCACAATACGGTTGGTGTTGGCCCTTCAGCAGAAACTCGTGTGTCAACCGAGTGTGACCAATACGGAGACGACAAAGAGACGTCTCCCATTTTCGGGGCATCATATTATACCTCCAAGGAGATATGTCATTTGTTACTTCCCTCATTTTATTGCCATCTTGACTATCCCATTGCTGTTGCCATTTATTGCAAACCAATTTCTTGATGTCAGGTAAGAAATCATTACAGGCAATGGGATACCTTCTTGGCAGAAACTCGGATGCAGCATTCTTAGCCAGCAAATCTGCCTTCTCATTCCCACACACACCTACATGTGCTGAAACCCAACAAAAGTGAACTGTTATACCTCTCCGTCCAATAATAAAAAGCCATTCTAAAATCTTTAAAACTAGAGGGTTATTAGAATTAAAAACTTCTATAGCTTGAAGGACACTCCTTGCATCACTAAAAATTGTAAAATTACCCTCCTTCTCCAATGCTATTTTCTCAATAGCGGTTAATATGCCATACAGTTCCGCAGTAAATATGGAAGCGGTCAGAGGAAGTGCACCTCTACAATTAAAACTATTACTATGTACCCCAAATCCAACGCCAGCATCAGATTTGGAGCCATCAGTATAGATAAAAGTTGATCCTCTATGTTCTTTAACATGTTCATTAAAAAGAGACCTGGCTTCTAGGTCTGACATATTCTTCTTATCTCCTATAAAATATTTACAAAAAGATATCTCTGGTAACTTCCATGGAGGCGTTGATGATACCTTGAATGGAAGTACCTTACATCTAATTATATCCAGACTGTTTAATAATTGTTTCACCCGAAAGCCATAGGGTTGAGGAGATTTTGGGTGCATTTCAAAGTATGTTGGGTGCCTTACAAGGCTTGCAGTCTGAAAGGCTAAAGAATTAGGGAGTCTTTGCAATCTAAACCAATACCGAAGAATAGAAGACATCCGGTAAAGGTCTAGTGGTAACTCTCCAGCATCAACAAGGAGACTTGGGATAGGTGATGTTCTGAATGCTCCCGTGGACAATCTAATACCTGCATGATGTATTGAATCTAATATTTTCAACCGGCTTGGGGTGGCTGAAGAGTATACCTCACAACCATAACTAATTTTGGAAAAAATCAAGGCCTTGTATAATTTTAAAATAGTATTGCGGTCTGCCCCCATGATGTATGGGACAATACTTTTAAGATATTCAGAGCTTCAACACATTTAGCGTTCAGCGCTTTTAGGTGAGAAACCCATGTAAGTCTACAGTCAAATATCAAACCTAAAAATTCGGTTTCCGATACACATGGGATCCGTTGACCTTTAATGTATATATCTGGGTCTGGATGTGCTCCCCGGATACGACAGAAATGTACGATAGTAGTTTTACTTGTCGAGAACTTAAATCCATTCATATCGGCCCACTGGATAATTTTGTCAATCGAGAGCTGTAGTTTTCTCTCAACCGTTGCCATTCTGGCTCCAGCAAATGGTATGGAGAGATCATCCACAAATAATGTTGAGAGAACATCCTGGAATGGCTGAGGATATCCCATTAATTGCTAGTGCAAAAGGGGTTACACTCAGCACACTACCCTGAGGAACTCCTTCTTCCTGGCACTTACTCTCTGATAGAGCTTCCCCAACTCTCACTTGAAAAACTCTATGTGAAAGAAATGCCTGAATAAATAGTGGCAGCTCTCCTCTCAATCTGATTTCATGAATGGTTTTAAGTATACCATATCTCCATGTGGTATCATATGCCTTTTCAAGGTCAAAAATACTGTAACATGGTGCTGTTTGGAAGCAAAGGCTTCACAAATAGAAGACTCAAGTCCTATCAACACATCAGTCGTTGAGTGCATTTTTCGGAATCCACATTGAATCGGTGATAAAATACCTTTCTTTTCAAGGTACCATATCAGCCTTGCATTGACCATCTTCGCCATGATTTTACATAAACAAGATGTCAATGCAATAGGACGATAGTTTGCTAAAAACTTGTCTTTACCGGGTTTTAAAAAGGCTAAAATAATGGCTAGTTCCCAAACACTTGGGTAGCTATGATCATGCCATATTCTATTAATAATGCTTAAAATAAATAGCTTTGTATCAAAATGTACATGTTTAATCATTGCATATGGAATTCCATCGGGTCCAGGGGCTGTATCGTTGCAATGAGCTAGTGCGGAATCAAATTCTCTTTCAGTGAAAGGAGAATTATAAGACTCTTCCCTTCTTGTTCCAAAATCTAAAATTTTCTTTTCTTCAACGCTCCTATACTGGTGACCAGGGGCTCCTTCACACTTGCTGGATACATTTGAAAAATGACTAGCCAGGGCATTGCTAACATCATTTGCTTCAGTTACATACTGACCATTCACCTTCAACACTGGTGGTGGGTTGGGGGTGAATTTGCCAGCTATCTTTTTTACTTTCCTCCACACAGCAGATGGTGGTGTTCTACTGTTAATGGAGGAAACAAAAGACATCCATGACTGGCGCCTTGCTTCTTTCATGGCACGACGGAACTGTGCTCTACATTTCTTGTACATAATTAAATTCTCATCAGTTCGGAGTCTACGCAATCGTGTTAGAGATCTTCTTGTGGCTCTGTGGAGGGCTGTTAGTTCTGAAGACCACCACGGGACTGGTCGTCGTTTGAATAACCCTGTTGTTTTGGGAATTGAATTGACTCCTGCTGTATGGAGAGTTCCATTCAGTAAGTCTATGGCATCATCGATATTTTCAACCTGTTCAGCATCCCCCTCAATTTCGCTTAGCTCACAAAACTTTTCCCACTCCGCCTTGTCAAGATTCCATCGTGGCGATCTCTGTAAAGGTGGACCATTGTTGGTGTTTATAATGATTGGTGCATGATCACTAGTATGCCAATCATCTAATGTCCTCCAATCAAAATCAAGAAGACAGTTAGAGCTTGCAATTGAAAGGTCAATGCATGACAAGGTACGTGTTTGAACATGGAAGTGTGTGGGCTCTCCTGTATTAAGGAGTCCCACATCCTCATTCTCCACAATTGATGAGATAATATTGCCCCTTGTGTTTGCCAAAACATCACCCCATAAAGGATGTCTACCATTCATATCTCCCAGTAAGAGAAATGGTTGAGGGAGTTGTTGAATGACCTCTGCTAAGTCATCATATAAAATAATATCATTTGGAGGTAAGTACAGAGAGCAAATTGTATATTTTCTCCCTATATCAATTTGTACAACAACTGCCTGCAGGGTTGTACGTATAGACATAGGTATTTGGGGAACATCTCGACGAATGTATACAAGACTTCTGCCATGGCTCCCTGCTTGTTGATTATATGGTGTTCTATAGCTAACATACTCTCGAGGACTAGGAGTGTTAGAATCAAGCATACTTTCCTGTAGACATACAATTATGGGGGAATGCTCATGAATTAGGAGCTTAAGTTCTTCATATTTGGCCCTCAAACCCTGACAGTTCCATTGCAAAATGGAGGAGAAAACTATGATTATTTCGGGATGACATCTTGGATGAGGTCTTCCCATTAGCAGTTTTTAATCTAACATTATTACCTGTAGGTTTCTTCAGAGGTGGTCTTGTTATAATGGGTTTTATGTTTGTGTTTTTCTTTGTATTCTTTTTATCTATTTGTTGAGGTGGATGGTGGACCTCAACTTGAATTTCTGATTTATTCAGTCCATCTTCTGGTTCATTAGAAACATCAATAGACAAAACATCAAATTTATTTGATGTCATAACCTTAACGTTTCTAATGGAGGGTGGAGAGAGAGATGGAGGTCTCTCTCTTTTGCGATTAATAGATGGTGGGATTCGAGGTTTTTGCACCTTTCCCAAAACAGGTGCAGGTAGGTTAGTTTTAATTGGAACCTCCATCAGATCAGGCAGTGACATGGCCTGAGAGAGGTTTGTATTACTTTTTGTAATGGCGGCTGAAGGCTGTACAGCAATGGGCAATGACCTAGTGTTAATACACCGTGGTAAAGCCTCAGGAGGTGATATGGTTACCTCGTTATTTGACATTTTGTCAGATAGTATACTTTTTTTTGAGCTATTGGCAGTGCTAGGTTGGTTTGATTTTAATGCCTTAGCATATGTATTTGATTTATTTAATAGTCTTTTGGCATGGGTCACACTTATGTGTTCTAAGTTTGATTTGTTGAGGGCAGCTTCCTCCAACTTATATAGCTCGCAGATCTTGTCTGTGGATTTGTGATTCGAGCTGCAATTTAAACACCAGGCTCCAAGTGCACACTCTCCATGGTAAGATTTGGAGCAAATACCACACATCTTCTCATTTTTGCAAACTTTGGACGGGTGCCCAAATTTAAAACAATTAAAGCATTGCAATGGCTTCTGCTTGAAGGGTCTTACTTTAATCCTTTCGTTCTCGATAATAATATGAAAAGGTACATCAGCATCCTGGAACGTAAGGATTATCATTGATGTACCTGGGACTTTATGAACTTTCCAAACATTTAATGGACACATGGCCAGTATCTCCTCCTCTGTGAAATCATATAGATCTCTGTTAAAAACTACGCCCCTTCCGTAGCTAAAATTTAGGTGGGGTTTGACATCTAACTTAATGTCATCATTACATATTTTCATATTGGACAATATTACCGACTGTGTACTGGATTTGGCATGGATTAGGAAACTACTTTTTCCGAAACGAGATATATCGCCTGGTGCAATAGTTCCTACTTTTTTCTGAATCAATTTGCATATTTTAAAATAATTCCCTGTAACCCCCTTTGATTCAGCTATAAGCCACATCGGTGGTTTTGGATTTCTCTGGGAGGGCATGACTAAATCTGCGCCTTTTTCCAACCAATCGGCAGGCCTGTACACATTTAAATCTTTTGGTACCTTATCGCAGAGAGCAGCCGCGACATTCAAGTTATTAATTTTAATATTATTCAAATTACTTATTGCACTAAATGCTTCGTCATAACTACTATAAGATATCCATGAATCCCAAGTTTCAGCTTCAAGTTTCATCCTTATTTCTTTTATGCATCCATAGCATTCAAATGCTTTACATAGATCATCATAATTTGTTTCTATTGAGATTTGTGTAACATGGAGGATTCGAAGTTTCCTCGTGTTACCCAAATTACTCGATTTAGAAATATCAGTAGAATGGTCCTTTCCCGTTCCGAGGTCATCAACAGAGCTATCCCTTATCAAATTAGCAGAGGTCGTCAACAGTGCCGGGGGAGAGTCAGCGTATCCAGGGGATGGGGGTTCGTTCCTTAAAGAATCCATTATACTAAAGAGAGAAAAGAGTTAGTTTGATGTACCTGCTCGAGAATGTTAGGCCATCGCACGTCGGAAAGGAAATTTGCACTCTCCACTATCGGCACAATGAGAGTATACTTTCCAGATGGTCCACTCCATACCCTACCCGAAGGATAGCATCAAAACAGATATAGAGGCACAGGTGTAAGCTGAACCTGCCTGTTAGGACTGAGACCAAGAAATTATGGAATCATCCTCCCCATATCTATAATGACGGGCTTCCGGCCAAAAGCCGAGAGTCCTACCCCAAGCATTGGATCCCCCTGGATTCCGAAGACCCAACACTTGATGGCTGAAATCATCCAATACTCTCACATATAGCTTTGAATGCAAACACCTCCCAACCGTGATACCTCCTCCCACTCATCAAAGCAGGCAGCAATAAAGGATGTATGAACATCCCCGCTGGGGCTACAATGGATGTAAAAACATCCAAGCCATAGGAGAAAAGAAAAAAAAAATAAATAAATATATATGTACATAATATATACACACATATAATGAGGGAAATTTTTCTCATAGAGTTTGGAAAGCAAGACTAAAAAAAGTTTGTGAAATTAGGATAAGGTCGAAGTAATATTGAGAAAAAGAAAAAGGTAAAAGAGAGAAATTTAGATTCGAACTGGGGGAGCAATTTCCCCAAGTTCGAGAGCCCTCTTGCCCGTCACCAAGTTTCAGCACGGGAATGAAATGCCGTGCTGAAGCTCAATGACTTCATCAAGGCATTCTCTCATTAAGAGGGTCTTAACCCTGATAGATAGGTCATTTATATGGGGACCAAATGTCATTTTCTTGTCGAAAATTACTCCAAGAAACTTGACACTATCCTCATATGGCAAAATACAATCATTTAAGAAAAGGGTGGGGATCTCTTCCCTTTTACGAGTAAGAGTAAAGCGAATGGCTTTGGTCTTCTGAGGAGAAAACATGAATCCACGAGAATTTGCCCATGCGGAAGCAGCATTTATTGCAATTTGAAGATTTTGGCATGCTTGTAGTGCAGATGATCCACTACAATAAATTGCAAAGTCATCGACAAATAGTGATCCTTGTATGCCAGGAGGTATGTGACTAATGAGACTATTAATAGCAACAGCAAACAAGGTCACACTCAATACGCTGCCTTGGGGGACACTTTCTTCTTGCATGTAGGATGAAGATAGTTCTGACCCTACTCTCACTTTAATTGAGCGGTTTGATAAAAATTCTTCAATAAAAGAGAACATATGTCCTCCTATACCCCACGAGGCCAATTGCTTTAAAATACCACCCCTCCAGGTGGTGTCATATGCCTTTTCGAGGTCAAAAAAGACACCCACCACCTGGTTTTGGTTAGAAAAGCATTTGAAATTTCCCTTGATAACATCAGCAAAGGGTCTAGAGTACTTCGGTTCTTCCTAAAACCAAACTGTCTGTTAGATAAAAGATTTTTTTATTCTAGATACCACACAAGTCTGTTGTTGATCATTCTCTCAAATAGTTTGCATATGCAACTGGTCAAGGATATGGGCCTATAACTAGATGGCAGTTCTGGGTCTTTACCAGACTTGTGGCCTGGAATTACAATTGAAGTATGCCAGGAATCAGGAGATATATGGGAAGCCCATAGACCATTAAAGGTTTCTAATAAAAATTCCTTGGTATCCACTGGAAGATGTGATATCATTTCATACCAGATGCCATCCTCACCTGGGGCAGTTAAAGAAGAGCTGGAGATAGCATTTTGCATCTACTCCATACTAAAAGCCAGGTTAAAAGCTTCAGTATTTGAAGAAGCAGGAGGAACAACAGATGTTGATGCTCTAATTTGTTGAAATGCTGGGGAATAGTTGTCAGCACTTGATACATGAGCAAAGTGCTTAGCAAGAACCTCTGCTACATCTTTGCGGTCAGATATATATCTATTATTTTCCCTTAATATTGGTAGAGGCTTAGGGACGAATTTACCTTGAAGTTTTCTAATCTTGTCCCATATTTCCTTTGAAGGAGTTTTGGTATTAATATTGGATATATATTTCTTCCAAGATGCTCTCTTTGCTTTTTTAAAAATTCCTTTTTGTTTGGCACAGGCTCTGAGATATGCTATTCTATCTGCTAAATAGTTTGTCCTCAAGTATCTTCTGAAGCAAGTTCGGGTCACTTTTCTTGCGTTGGCACATTCTTTACTCCACCAAGGAACTACAGAGCGATGAGGTAAACCGCATGTTTTAGGTATAAACTTGCTAGCATTATCATCAATAATATTTCCAAGAGGTCGACAGGCATGCACTGGAGATGTAAATTCATCATACTCTTCATCAGTGTGTAAACAGTTTTCATAAGCTGCCCAGTCTGCCTCATCTATCTTTCATTTTGGTGGACACTGAGAAGGAAGATTATGGACATAATTTAACATTATTGGCCAATGGTCACTGCCATGTAGGTGTTCATTTACTGACCAAAGGTAGTCCAATCGAATGGATGAGGAACAGATTGACAAATCAATGGCTGATGTAGAGTTGTGGAATATATCATACCTAGTTGGAGAACCATCATTCATTAGTATTACATCATTGTTGTCGATTAATTCTTCAACAAGATTACCCCATCTATCGCACACATTTCCACCCCATAAAGTATGCTTTGCATTAAAATCACCCATT
Source organism: Palaemon carinicauda (assembly GCF_036898095.1). Taxonomy (NCBI): domain Eukaryota; kingdom Metazoa; phylum Arthropoda; class Malacostraca; order Decapoda; family Palaemonidae; genus Palaemon; species Palaemon carinicauda. The sequence continues at coordinate 39,508,477 of NC_090767.1, forward strand.
AAAATAAAAGGGGCAGGAAGCTGATTGATCAAGTCTTGGAGGTCAGAAAGTCTAAGCCTTCTTGGATTACCAGCATGATCTAAGAGGAAAAGTTCTAAGGATGGTTCAATATATAGCGAGCATAAAGTAATTTTTTTCCCGATATGAGTTCTGACTGCACATGCCTGTAGTGGTGTATTGAGTGGGATTGTTTCAAATTTTACAGATTTGTGAATAATAAAACCTGTACCACCTTGAGCTCTTGCAGCTTGCAACGGAGGGGCTCTACAAAAATGATAATTGAGTCCAGGATTAAATGGTTTGTCACTGATCTTGGTTTCCTGTAGGCAAATTACCTTCGTGTCTGAGTCCCTGGTTAAAGTTTTTATTTGCTCAATGCTAGTACTTAGACCTCTGCAATTCCACTGGATGATAGACATTATCTTTTGTTATTATTTTTCTTTGTCTCATTTGTCTTTTGGGACTTTTCAGATGAAGCCATGTAAGGCCTGGAGATGGAAGGCTTTACTAGGCCACCACTCTTCTTTTCTTTCTTTCTAGGATCTTTATAAGAGTCAACCTTAGGATCATGAGCAGTAGGGCACTTACCTGACTTAGATGAAGGTGAGGATGATGGGGACCTTTTCCTCTTTGGAAGATCTTGTTTTCCAATCTCCATCAAATCAGGTAGAGATTCTGCCTGAGACAATATATTTAAGGTGGTGGAAGCCACATTGGCTTCCTTGGAGGATTGTGCTAGCACTTCAACAGTTCGAGCACTTAACCTAGAAGGCTGGGCTACTACCTCTAGGGGAGATGCTCCTATCGGTGACAATGCTTTTGGTGTGTTGGAAACCATATTGACCTCTTTGGAGGTTTGTGCTCTGGCTTTTATAGGCTGAGCACTTGACCCAGATGGCTGGGCTACTATCACTAAGGGAGATGCACCTGACGGGCCAGGTGCTGCCACTGGTCCCCCTGTGGTAGTAAGGGGTAGTGGATTATAATCTTTTGTTGGCATCTTAACCGCGCGAGCAAAATTAAGTTGCCGATTGAGTAAATGCTTTGCATAACCTACACTTATATGTTCAGCATTTGCTTTCAAGATTGCAGCTTCTTCATTCTTGTATTCTCTGCATCTTTTATCATTTGGTTTATGATTATCTTTACAGTTTGCACAGGTTGTATCTCTGTTGCATTGGCCATGTTCTAACAAAGAACAGTTAATACAGATCTTCGTATTATTGCAGTACCGGGAAGGGTGACCGTACTTGAAACAATTAAAGCATTGTAAAGGCCTAGGTTTATATTCTCGAACACGTACTCTTTCATTCTCAATAATTATATGATCTGGTATAACAGGGGTTTCAAATGTTAAAACTACCATGCTTGTTTGAGGGATCTTACTTACTTTCCAAACATTAGCAGGGCACATGTCCAGAATTTCTGGTTCTGAGAATTCATATAGATCTTTATCAAAAACTACTCCTTTACCATAGCTGAAGCTCATATGTGGTTTAATATCCTTAATAGGATCAATTTCTGCAATCTTCATGCCACAAAGCATGTGAGCTTGAGTATCTGATTTTGCATTAATCAAAACAGATTGCTTACCGTATCTACTAATATCCTTACTTTTAATTAAACCAACTTTTTTTTGTATAAATTTACTAATCTTATAATAGTTATAATTATCTATCTTTCCAGATGCAATTATCCATGTTGGGGGCTTGGGGGTTCTTACTTCTGGAAGTCTATGCTCTATTTCTTTTTCCATCCATTCTTCTGGTTTATATACCTCTAGGTGTCTTGGTGCTTTATCACATAAAGCCCCAGAAATCAAACAATTGTCAATTTTTATGCTCTCTAAATTTTTATTTGCTTCTAAAGCAATCTCAAAACTTGAAAATGATACCCAAGCTTCCCAAAAGCCTTTACTACCATTAAGCTCCATTAAAATTTCTTTGATTGCTCCAAATCTACAGAAGGCTTCATGAATTATGTCATAGCTACAACCAATTGGTATGTTTTTTAAGTGGAGAATTTTCAGATTTTTTGTTGGATCTGGTAATGAGCCAGAACCAGAGAGTAAAGTATTACGGTTATTACAAGCATCATTTTCCACCAGTGCCGATAAATTGTCTTTAACAACACTGGTCAAAGAAGTATTGTTGGAGGAATCCTTTTTATTGCCGAGGTTGTCAACAGAGCTTTCCCTATTTAAACAAGCAGAAGTTGTCAACGGTGTCTGGGGTTCGCCATTTGATCCAGGGGTACGGGGAATATTAAGTTTACTCATTAATTATTTTTTCAGGGGGAGGGAAGGGGTCATAATAACAATGAAAAAAAAACAATGGAAAAAAATATAGTTTAAGGGAGAGAAAAAATTAAGACTGTCTGAAATTCCAAAGTAGACACCGTTAGCCTTTCCTGGAGTTAATTTCTCCACCAATGACACCTGTGAAAGCTGCTTACCAAATGTCCACTCCCTACCCTACCACAAAGGGATGGTACCACTATGATTAGAGTGGCTCAAGTGTATGCCAAACCCGCTTGATGGGACTGAGAGCATTTCAAAAATACAATCATCCCCACTCTAATCATAGTGGCAGGCAAACCGGACAGAATGCCGAGAGTACTATCTCTATAAAATCGCCAACCCCTGGAATCCGAAGGCCAAATTTCCTAAGAGATAGTTCCGCGTGCCAGTATGGGAATACTGACACTCCTAGGTGTCCAAATATTTTCGGGCAGTTGGTAAGACCACCACAGCTCCCACAATTGATTTTGAAATAAAAACCGATCATGGATACAATGTCCCCTCTAAAAAACCTGGACAGTGAAATGGGTAAAAGAGTTTTGACAGCAAGGTTGGAGACAGCTGATAATTATGAAGGAGGAATAAGCAATAAGAGGTATTAGAAAAAGAAAGAGAAATTTAGAGTCAAACTGAGGAAAAGAAATTCCCCAGTTCGAGAGCCCTCTTGCCCGTCACAAGCCTCCAGCACGGGAGTGATATGCCGTGCTGAAGCCCAATGACTTCATCAAGGCATTCTCTCGTTAAGAGGGCGAGCTGGAAGAAGTTGTGGCTCCAGATTGTTTACGATGACGAGGGATTTACACCGTCTGAGATTCAACACTCTGCAATACGCAAATCTGTGCAGTTGGCTGCGATAATTGGAGGTGACGGGTTTGGCGACATGACGACTGAAGACGTCGACGAGTTGTTGGACTGCCATTCCCAGCCGCTAACTGATGCAGACTTAGAAGACCTGTCGAAATCGGCTAGTGAAGAAGACAGTGAAACGCAGGAAGAGACCCAAGAAAATGTTGAAGAAACGGGCTTAACATTAGAACGGCTTGATAAGTTCTGCAACCATGTGAAGGAGGTGAAAGAAATGTCGCAAGAGTGGGACGAGGATATGGTTCGGTCTATGCAATTCTGCAACAAGATCGATGACATCATGACTCCCTAAAGGATGCTCTTCGAGCGAAAAAAGCAGCACCGGCAGCAACTACCGATCACAATGTTCTTCCAGCCTCGGTAAAAAGAGCCTGTTCCTCCTGCTACTACGCCTTCGGAAGAAATTGAAGAGGTGTCCCAGGAAAAGACACCTCCGTATGAAGAGACGTAAAATACTATCATTGGCTGCACAGTAGAAGACATCATCAGCTTCATCATCATCATTTCTACTGTGCAGCAAATTCATCGCCATCATCATTCAAGTTTTTCTTCAACTTCTTTCGTGGTGAGTACAGTAACAATCTTTATTTTTTTCATACATGTTTTACTTTAATATTCTAACATTTTAATATTTGTGCCTGTTTTAGTTTAGTATGCATTAGGTTAAAGGGAATGTTTTAAAAGTCTGAATATACATGTTAAAACCTATCATATTTTTTTGTTTAAAATCTACATTTATGTACGTAAAACAACTCTCTCTCTCTCTCTCTCTCTCTCTCTCTCTCTCTCTCCTCTCTCTCTCTCTCTCTCTCTCTCTCTCTCTCTCTCTCTCTCTCTCTCTCTCTCTCTCTCTCTCTCTCTCTCTCTCTCTCTCGTAAATTGTTTTCCTGCTTTGCTACGTACGTACTGTATGATTTTATATAGATACGGTAAATAATATTTGTAATAACATTTTCTAAAAGCTTTTACTGTAATATCATTATTTATCACTTTCATCATGCGCGTTAAATGCCTTCGTTTGTTTATTACGATCGAAGATGGAGCGTTCTTTGTCATAAAGAAAAAAATTTCATTTGGAAGTCCTAAGAAAAATTAAGTAAAACATTGGTAATAACAAAATCAACATACTGAATAATCAATATAATCGATGCAAAAACTAACCTATACACAGATGTGTAAATGCGTTTGTTTCTTCATTATGATCAGAGATAAACTTAAACAAAACATTGGTTGCCATTTTTTATCGTGCTTTTTGGCGTGTTTAGGAAATGCATGATATAAAATCGGCTTTAATATTTGTGCCTGTTTTAGTTTAGGGTACTGAAGTACATGCATTAAGTGTTCTGTATATTGAAGGGTAGTTTGTTAACAGTACTACGTACAAGGGAAGGTTTTAAAAGTCTGAATATACATGTTAAACAAATACGTAAATATGGTGTCACTACTTGGCGGATTTTCACCTATCGCGGTCGGGTCTGGAACCTATCTACCCCGATAAACGAGGGCTCACTGTATTTTAAATTTCTTGAGCATTTAAATAATCAAATATTATTTTCGATCTACTATCATTTGTATTGTGATTAAGCGAACACATAGTACAAACACGGAGACAATTTTCTTAACATTTGAAATCTCTTCATAATGAATATTTAATCAGCAGCAATATGTAATAAGATATCGGTTTCCATACAATTCGTTTATAGGCCGCATTATTAGTTATCACTGTATTCTCTCTCTCTCTCTCTATCTGTCACATAGCAGAACACAAAACCTTTGTTTCCTTAAATATAGTCAATTAAATATGCCAAAAAATTAGACCGTGTAAAGATTCACCTGAGAGAGAGAGAGAGAGAGAGAGAGAGAGAGAGAGAGAAGAGAGAGAGAAGAGAGAGAGAGAGAGAGAGAGAGAGAGAGAGAGAGAGAGAGATAAAATACAGTAGGCCCTTGTTAATTGTGCATTCTTGTTTCACGGCTTCAATTTTCTACTGCCAAGGGAAAAAAAATTCTGTGATAATTGTTTACCCAGCATTAAGAATTTGATTTATAATAGTTGGGGTTGGGATGGCCAATAACAATGCAATACCTATTAAACAAAAATTCTTATGAAAATCACGATAAAATTCAAGCTGTGTGATGATATCAAATAGCCCAAGCTCCTTTACACTGGGAGTGCTGCACGCCACTACCTATCTCCTAACCCAGCTAGTCTTAGCTCTCTCTGTACAGTTTATATCTATCTACTGTGGTAAAAAATTACAACTACATGTACTCGTCGACTTACAACATATATCAAACTCAAGTACAGTGAGCCCTCGCTACTTCGCGGTTCGACCATCGCGGATTTACCACTTCGCGGATTTTTTTCATAACGCATGTATATACACATATCGCGGATTTTCCGAAAATTTCGAAAATACCGCGATATATGAAGACCCCAAATACGTATTTCGTTAATGCCATTAATACTGAAATTAGTAATATCTGCTCTTACTGATGGTTCATTGCATTACATATGACATATAATTCAGTACAGAAAGAAATAAAACAATAAGAGAGAATGTGATCATACGATAATTCAGTACACAGTACGTAGTAAAATTAAATCGAACATGAAACGCAAATCAGATGCAGTCATACCGTATTTGAATGGTGTAAGGCTGCTGATGGCTACTACTGCAAATGTAATGGATGTGCATCTTTTCCATGAATCTTTTGTATGTATACGTACGTAGTACTGCATCCAATAATATTCTTTGTTGCTAAAGTCACATCTCGAATAAGCGGATATATCCTACAACAAAACAAGCGTAAAATAGCGTACGTAAAGCTATATACGTAGTACCTTGTATTTGAATTGGTAACTACTACGTAGCATGTAAGACAGACTGTGATTGTTTCAAGTGCTGATAGATGACGAATCAGAACCCAAGTTTTGAAATCTAGCCTGTGATTGGTGTTTTGACCGCTTCTCCAACCTGCAGCATCTTTTCTCAACCACTTCGTTCGCCGCTCTCTCGCCGGGTAGATGCTGCTACGTTATTGTGAACTTTAATCTGTGCTGTGCGTGACTGTTTTAAGTTGAACTTTTTGTTGAACTTTCTGTTTAACCCCTACTGTCCAATGGCTCCCAAGCGTTCTGCTTCTGCTAAGGCTGGTAGTGAGCCTAAACACCACCGAAAGATGATGACAATTGCTAAGGTGACGCTTCTCGATATGTTAAAAGAAGGCAGAAGTTACGCGGCCGCAGCCCGTCATTTTGGAGTGAACGAATCCACCGTTCGCTACATCAAGAAGGACGAGGCGAACATTAAAAAGACGGCTGCCATCACCTTTAGCAGATCAGCGAAGCGAGTCTTTACCACGTGTAATAAAACGATCGTACGTATGGAAGGTGCCGACTGCCGGAAGAAGAACATAGCCTTGGATACGAACACCATCCGAACCAAGGCTTTGGGCTTGTAAGAGAATTTTGCGGCAAAGGAACCTCAAGACGACAATGGCGACCATGCTGAAGAACAAGATGATGTAGATGAACCTCAACCAGGGACATCCACTGATTCCCAGCCTCAGAAACAACGTTTTTTCCGCCAGCAAAGGATGGTTCGCGAAGTTTCAGAAACGCTTCGCCCTAAAAAACGTTTCCTTGCATGGCGAGGCTGCTTCCGCTGACACCACCGCTGCTGAAACTTACGCGAACGAGACGTTCAAGAACATTATCACTGAAGGTGGATACAAGCCAGAACAAGTGTTTAATATGGATGAGACCGGCTTGTTTTGAAAGAGAATGCCGGCGTGAACTTTCCTGTTTGAAGAAGAAGCCAAAGACTCTGGCTTTAAAGCGTTCAAAGATCACGTAACCCCCGTGATGTGTGGCAATGCTGCTGGATTTTTGCTAAAGCCGAGGCTTATTTACAAGTCGAAAAATCCTCGTGCTTTGAAAAATAAAAATAAGAATCTCCTTCCCGTGTACTGGATGCATAATCAAAAAGCATGGATTACGAACATGCTGACTTCCAACTGGTTCCACCAGTGTTTTATCCTGCAAGTCAGCAAATATCTCGTAGAAAAGGCGTTGCCATTTAAGATCCTTCTCCTTATGGATAACGCTGGTGGACACGCAACTGATCTGTCGCATGAGGGCATTCAGGTTGAGTTCCTGCCACCCAACACCACGTCATTAATTCAACTGATGGACCAGGGGGTTATCAGGCCGTTCAAAACCCTCTACACGAAGAATACCTTGGCGGACCTCGTTGCGTGTGTGGATGCTGCCCAAGAAGATGAAGATGAAACTTTCAATTTGAAGGCGTACTGGCGGAAGTACACAATAGCCATGTGCCTGCAGACCATCCAGAAGGCACTGCAAGAAATGAAACCTGCTACTGTCAATGCGAGCTGGAATAAGTTGTGGCCACAGATTGTTTACGATGACGAGGGATTTACACAGTCTGAGATTTAACACTCTGCAATACGCAAATCTGTGCAGTTGGCTGCGATAATTGGAGGCGACGGGTTTGGCGACATGACTACTGAAGACGTCGACGAGTTGTTGGACTGCCATTCCCAGCCGCTAACTGATGCAGACCTAGAAAACCTGACGAAATCCGATCACAATGTTCTTCCAGCCTCTCAAAAAAGAGCCAGTTCCTCCTGCTACTAAGCCTTCAGAAGAAATTGAAGAAGTGTCCAAGGAAGAAGTTGAAGAGGTGTCCCAGGAGAAGACACCTCCGTCTGAAGAGATGTAAAATACTTTCATTGGCTGCACAGTAGAAGACATCATCAGCTTCATCATCATCATTTCTACTGTGCAGCAAATTCATCGCCATCATCATTCAAGTTTTTCTTCAACCTCTTTCGTGGTGAGTACAGTAACAATCTTTATTTTTTTTTATACATGTTTTACTCTAATATTCTAACATTTTAATATTTGTGCCTGTTTTAGTTTAGTATGCATTAAGTTAAAGGGAAGATTTTAAAAGTCTGAATATACATGTTATAACCTATCATATTTTTCTGGGTCGACCTGTGATGGCCGGTGAAAAGTCCTTCTTTGTACTTTTCCTGATATAAATCTTCCAAATATACCAGAGAAAATTAAAAGCATGGAATGCAGAGGTTACAACCCTCGCGCGAGCACCTTGTTGGTGTTGTATATCTAACAAGGGCGTTTGTAAAACACTATTCACAGGCTGTCTTCCATTTAGATAATCCCTTCATCAAAGGGGGAGGGCCGTGACAGGCCCTAGAGAATACAGTTGGGTTACCCTACCGACACCTACCACTCGCGCTCACCAGGTCATCCTTCTGATTTGGAACTTGCAAACAAGTTGAGTTTTTTGGGCACAGTGTTTTTTTCGAAGAGTTTCTCGTTATTTCAACATGACTGACGTTGCTACTTCACCCTTACCAATGTTAAGTACCATAGTTTGTTTTGGCAGCTTTTGACAGTACCGGGCATTTGTTATGTTTCCAATATGGTGGTTTTTAGTTTTGGAAGCGATTGTCCTGCCGAGGTATCGGCAGCCATTTTGGGTTATGTTCGCTTCGGTAAATTTTCTAGTTATTTTTGCCCATCTGGTACTCTGTCATCTAGGTTATATCACTTACGTTTTATGGCCTTTTTTTTTTTGTTATCATTAATTTTTATTAGTTTTTACTATGGTATTTATTTGCTTGCAAGTCCAATTTGGACCTACGAAGAATAGCGATTTAAAGAATAGCGGTTTAAAGTATAGCGAATTAAAGTTAGCGATTTAGTCTGTTAGTTTGTACTCGCCTCAGAGGCTTTGATTTAGACTATATCCTTGTTTATTTGTTACGTTGTCGTTATTCTTCGTTCTTGGTTATTACAATTACTAAGAAAAAGCAATCAATTTTATTAATTTTCTTATCTTATTGTGTGATGTTAGTTTTTTATTATGTAACCTTGAGAGCGAAAACAGAGAGTGCTCGTTCCCTGTTTTACAGATATGAGTTATCCTTTCTCTCGTTTTCTTTGTTAGCTCGAGTAAGAGAGGTGAATTTCCCGTTCTCCGTTTTTATACGATCACGAGCATTCAGGCCTCCTCTTAGTATCAGAGTTGATGATAGTACGTTTAATATTATAAACGTTTTTATTGATGTGGTTACTGTGAATATAGCTAACACTATTAATAGGTACGTTAGTGTATGAGTCATTAATTGGGGTCGTTTTATACCGACATCCTTAGCTCCGCCTTGAGTTATGCTCCGCTATAATGGATACTCATTGGGTGAGAACTAGTTATCGTACCGGAGCAGATTTTTGGAGTGCAACGGTGAAATCCGGCACTCGGACTCCGGCTGAAGCCTTTTACACACGAACCTTCGTCATGTTTGATCATAATTACACCGTTACGGCCCCCCTTTTTCATCGTATCTCCGGCTTCACTGGAGATAACACATTCATTGAGGTTAATGTTATCGTACCGGAGACGGTCACGATATTACGATGACGGGCCTTTGCTACCGGATCCCCGGTACAAACAGAGATCAAGCAGACGTCCAGAACTTTTTTCATCGAATCTCCGGCTTCGCTAGAGATAACACAAACATTCATTGAGGTTAATGTTATCGTACCGGGGACAGTCACGATATCACGGTGACGGGCCTTTGCTACCGGATCTCCGGTACAAACAGAGATCAAGCAGACGTCCAGAACCGGAGTTAACAATGTGATACCGATGAAGATTTCACAGTTTCATTATTACGGTCCCTTTTTCATCGAATCTCCGGCTTCACTGGAGATAACACAGACATTCAGTATTAGAGAATGTTATCGTACCGCTGAGGATCACGTTTTCACGATGACGAACCTTTGTCACTGGTTCTCCGGTACAAACAGAGATCAATCAGACGATCAGAATCAGGGTATGAACCCTTTTTCTTGAATGATCACAATATCGTTATTACGATCCTTTTCATCGAATCTCCGTCTTAACCGGATATTGTACAGACAGAGATCACTCAGACCACGGGTGGCCAATCTTTTGTTTTAGCTGTAAAGGAAAGGATTTAACATGAATACAAAGTAAACTGTACTTACTTTAATGACACTTTGAATTTGCGTTGGTAATATTCATTAGCTATTCTTGAAAGTCCTAATAAAAATATATGAACATAACTATGCCTATATTTATGCATATATTTAATTCTAACTATGTATAAATATGGATAAATATCCATACAACATCGTGTTCAAATAGAAATAAATTAATTATGCCTATATTTATGCATATTCAATTCTAACTATGTATAAATATGGATAAATATCCATACATCATCGTGTTCAAATGGAAATAAATTAATTATGCCTATATTTATGCATATTCAATTCTAACTATGCCTAAATATGGATAAATATCCATACAACATAGTGTTCAAATAGAAATAAGTTTCCACTCAGTACTGGGAACCGAACGTTGGTCCCTTCTAATGAAGGGCCGGGTCGAGACCAACCATGCCATGAGAGGCTATCTACTGTTCCTTGAGACTCTGGTCAGTGAACAGATGAATCAATAGAATACTAATATCCAGTAAATAATGTTAGACCCGGTTCTGAACGTCTGAGTCAGGGGTGGCCAACCTGTGGCGAATGCGCCAACAGTGTCACATTTCATGAATACAAGTGTCGAACAATACCCCAAAAGATAGTACATTAAATGACTTTCCTTTAAAATTGATTTTAAGAGTTATACAGCTGATCCCAGCCTGTGAATAGGATCACTAACCAAAGTTCAAGGAACATCCAGACCTATGTCCCCTTTCTGTTACAGAAGGTTCGCCTACATGGTTCCCGTCAGGATGATGATGAATCTCTCTGGCCTGCAAGAGAGGCTCTCCGCCCTTGAGTATCAAGGTTGGGAAGAAATGCTCCATCTAGAGGTCCCTATCTCCTCAGAGTGTCCTCTCTAAGGTTGGACGACGACCCCATGGACGGGCAGGTAGGTGAGGATGAGTTTTGAGCCTTCAGCTTTGCAATTACCTACGTCACCGACCTAGGACCCTTAAAGGATCCTGATGTTCATGTTACCCTGCATAAACCGTGACTGCTAAAAGCAACACATTCTAGGGAAAACCAAGGGGCTATGACGGAGCTCAAAGGTATGGTGGTGAGTCGGAGCCGTTCAGGAACTCGGATGTCTCCCCCTACAGCCCCAGGCATATCGAAGTAACCTCCTTCGATAAAAAACAACGCATAGAGATTTGCCTTACATGTTCCATATATAGATGGTACCATAAATCTGGATGGCATAGACGTCCTCCCTCTGGGGGACCTAGATTTTACTCCCAGGTACTAGAATTCCCATTCAACGGATTCGTTCGATTGAAAGAGATTGCCTTGGTTAGGTTAGACAAGGTACCGAAGGTAACAGTATTATTTCCTAAAGGGCAGGCCCGATCTGTCTGGACCAGGATGTTGTCAGTCTGGGGGGTACGATAATTCCAAGATCTGCCCTTTCAATTCGACCTACACGTTTGATGGTCTGATCGGGTTAGTTGTGGGAAATACGTTCTGTCTGAGGCCTCTATCAGACAGGAATCGATAGTCGGTTACCCACTCGTCATCACAGCCATCCTCTGATTCGACGTCTATGCATCCGAATCCCCCTCATCAGGTGGTCTACCTCACTGATTCCCCAGGTACACAGCCCAACCCCGTTGGGATGTTTTACCTGCATACAGCCCTAGATCCGAACCCTCAGGCTCCTTTCGTGGACACCAGAGAGGAAGCTACAGGAGTAGAAGACAGTCTCGCCATCGAGACGGACCTAGGAAAAAGGGGGCTCGGAGAAGGAAAGTACCTAGATTCACTCCCTCACAATGCGGTGGTCCCGGTAGGGGGTAGACTTTAACACTTTCGAGACCATTGGACCTTCGGTCTGTGGGCTCATAGCATAATCTCTAAAGGTGTGAGGTGAAAATGGCCACAAGGTCCTCCTCCTCCACCAGTGACCTTCTCCCAGAAATCCACTCCCATCCTGAAAGAGTACACCACAGGGTTACTCAAGAAGAAGCAATCAAACGGGATCGATCACTGAAGTTACAAAGCCGCCTGTTTACAATTCCGAAGAAAGGCTTGTCGGCATTGAGATTGGACCTGGACTTGTCAAGCTAAACTCTTACATTCTCTGCGACAAGTTCCGGATGTTGACTATCTCTCAGGTACGGACCTTACTTCCCCGTGGGACCGTCACCACATCTGTCGACCTTACCGACGACTATTATCTTGCGCCTATAGCTCGAAACTTCTCTTCTTATCTGGGTTTCCGCCTGAGCAGGAAAGCCTTTGTGTTCAAGACATGCCCTTTGGCCTCAACATTGATCCCAGGATATTCACGAAACTGGGAGAGAGAGTGTTAGAACAACTCAGGAACCAAGAGATACAGATCATTGCTTATCTGGCCGGTTGGCTCATTTGGGGCCCGGCCGGCCATAGAAGGCAACAGAGCTACGAAGGAATTACTTCGATTTCTCGACAACCTGTGATTTCGGGTCAATCTCCAAAAAATCTCGCCTGCAACCATCAGGCCACTTAGAATGGTTAGCCATTCAGTGGGACCTTTCGAAGCACACATTGTCTCTCCCTTCCAAAAGGTAAGAGGAATAGTTTCCAAGATCAAGAATTTTCTCAAACACAAACAGGTGTCCAAAGAGCCTTAGAAAGTATCCTCGGCCTTTTCCAATTCACTTCAGTAACAGATCTCCTAATAAAAGCCAAACTCAAAGACATCAATCGAGTTTGGAGAAAGAGAGCTACAGTACCTATAAGAGACAAGGTCTCGAAGATCCCCTCTGTCTTGAAAATGAGACTACGCCCATGGTCCGAACCGAAGGACGTTTCCAAATCGGTTCCTCTACAATTCCCACCTCCACAATTGACATTCCATACAGCCGCGTCTCTAAGTGGATGGGGGGATTACTCCGAACATCAGATGTTTCAGGTTCTTGGTCACTCGCCACGAAACAGTCCCATATCATTGTTCTCAAAGCCATGGCAGTGTTTTTGACCCTGAAGAGAGACTCTCCTCCGAGGTCGACCCACATCAGAGTAATGTCAGACAGCACAGACGCAGTACACTACGTCAACAGGGGAGGATCCAAGTCACCCAACCTGAATCAGATCCTGGTCACTATCTTCGCCTGGGCAACAGAAAAGAACTGGTTCCTGTCAGCACCTCACCTAGCGGGAGGCCAGAATGTGAGAGCGGACTCACTATCCAGGACGGATCCACTGGAGTCAAGAATGGTCTCTAGACATAATTTCATTCCGGTGGATACTCAGGCTCGTTCCAGGCCTCCAGGTAGATCTATTCGCAACTCAGATGAATCGCAAACTTCCTTGTTATGTGACCCCAACCCTGGACCCTCGGGCTTATGCCATGGACGCATTACCCCGGGATTGGAACCATTAGAAGAAGATTTCCCTATCTCCCCCAGGGAATCTTCTAAAAACTTTTACACAAACTACGCTCCTTCCGGGGCACAGTGGCTTTAGTACCACCTCACTGGCCAAGAACAGTTGGTTTCCTCTCCTCGAGTTGAAACTCAGTCCCATCCGGATCCCGTTCCTCAAACTGACCCGAGTAATCCAAACTCACTGTGTCAGATTACTCAAGGATAGCCAAAACTCTAACTTTGTGGACTACAGGAAGTTGGCAGCTCGTAGAGACGCGAACATTGAACCGGAAAACGATCTCTTCATCGAATGGGACAAAAGGGACTCGACAATTCGCCAATATGATTCAGCCGT
>NC_090767.1:39527410-39530243 GCF_036898095.1 Palaemon carinicauda
TGTCGCAAAACTTATATTTTTTATAGTGTTGGAAAGTGTTTCTAGATGATCTGGCTACCCATGCCTATCTTTTTTTTAGCCAGATATGGCGTATATATAGGTATGTGTTCGATTTTCCGGGTGATTGCCATTTTTTCGTTTTTTCCCAATTCTTTCAAATTACTACGTACTAAGGAACTATCACAGAGTAATGATTCCTCTAGATGTTTATTTGTCGGAAAATTTTTGTTTCTTTTTTTTTGATTGAATATCATCAAATTTTTTTAGCTAAAATATTGTTTTACATTTTTTTTTTTTCGATTTTATTTCCCTTCAAAAAATTTTTTTGGGTCAGAAATTTAATTTTATAGTCGTAAAATAATCGACAATTATCCAGCAACCCCACCATACAATTTTTATGCATATCCAATAATAATTAGATTAGTAAATAACACCTTGAAATTGGACATACCCTTCCTACATTTCAAGTGGCAGATTAGGGAGTCTGAGTCAGTGTGGTTGGCGGCCATTTTGTGACATATCCGAAGCGTAAGCTGCCCTATCTATATATATTCTTGTTTCCCTATAGAATTTGTGATATTTTGGTATATTTTTACCTGCATAAATATCATATTATATATTAAATATATGTATTTTTTTACGAAATTTCCAAGTACTCAAAAAATTACCTTAGATATGGCCCCTGATATAAATGTAATTTACAAAATAATGAAGATTTTTTTACATATTTCTATTTTAGGATAACATATGTTTATTCCCTAAATAAATTAGCCACTTCCTATTTCATTTGGGTACCCAAAAAAAATTCATGAAATTTGGACAATTTTTTTTTGGCCAAAAAAAGTTACCCTTTTTTTCTCATTTCAGATCTTCACCTCCATGGGTCTGACTTCATCCAAAATACATCAAGATGTGTCCTAAACAATTCAAGAATCAATTCCTAAAAGGATTTGTGTATATATGTATAAACTTTTTTTTTATGAATTTTTATGTCAGGTCTTTTTTTTTTTTTCTACTTAATTTTTTTAAAATATTTATAATAAATAGTTTTTCTGCAGATGAGTAGTATTTATCTTTACAGTTGTTTTAAAGCATTCATTGAAGTTTTTTTTGGCAAAAGAAAAAAGGAGGTTACTGCAAAAACTGATTTTTTCAAGAATTTTTTTTGGCGTCGGGGGGTCGTTCGCGTCCGAGTATAACCTTAAAGGGGTGTCCGAGGACCGTACCTATCCAGGGATATAAAGACTCCAAATACGTATTTCGTTATTTCCATTAATACTGAAATTAGTAATATCTGCTCTTACTGATGGTTCATTGCATTACATATGACATATAATTCAGTACAGAAAGAAATAAAACACGGAGAGAATGTGATCATAACGATAATTCAGTACACAGTACGTTAGTAAAATTAAATCGAACATGAACGCAAATCAGATGCAGTCATACCGTATTTGAATGGTGTAAGGCTGCTGATGGCTACTAATAAAAATGTAATGGATGTGCATTTTTTTCCATGAATCTTTTGTATGTATACGTACGTAGTACTGCATCCAATAATATTTTTTTTTGCAAAAACCACATCTCAAATAAGCGTACATATCCTACAACAAAACAAGCGTTAAAATAGCGTACGTAAAGCTGTATACGTAGTACCTTGTATTTGAATTGGTAACTACTATGTAACATGGTATGACAGACTGAGATTGGTTCAAGTGCTGATAGATGACGAATCAGAACCCAAGTTTGAAATCTAGCCTGTGATTGGTGTTTTGACCGCTTCTCCAACCTGCAGCATCTTTTCTCAACCACTTCGGTTCGCCACTCTCTCGCCGGGTAGATGCTGCTGTTATTGTGAACTTTAATCTGTGCTGTGCGTGACTGTTTTAGGTTTGAACTTTTTGTTGAACTTTCTGTTTAACCCCCTACATTACAATGGCTCCCAAGCATTCTGCTTCTGCTAAGGCTGGTAGTGAGCCTAAACACCACCGAAAGATGATGACCCATTGCTGAGATGGTAACGCTTCTCGATATGTTAAAAGAAGGCAAGAAGTTACGTGGCCACAGCCCGCCATTTTGGAGTGAACAAATCCACCGTTCGCTACATCAAGAAGGACGAGGCGAACATTAGAAAGACGGCTACCATCACCTTTAGCAGATCAGCGAAGCGAGTCGTTACCACGCGTAATAAAACGATCGTACGTATGGAAGGTGCTTTAGCAGTCTGGATTGCCGACTGCCGGAAGAACAACATAGCCTTGGATACGAACACCATCCGAACCAAGGCTTTGGGGCTTTTATGAGAATTTTGCGGCAAAGGAACCTCAAGACGACAATGGCGACCATGCTGAAGAACAAGATGATGTAGATGAACCTCAACCAGGGACATCCACTGATTCCCAGCCTCAGAAACTTTTTTCCGCCCGCAAAGGATGGTTCGCGAAGTTTCAGAAACGATTCGCCCTGAAAAGCGTTTCCCTGCATGGCGAGGCTGCTTCCGCTGACACTACCGCTGCTGAAACTTACGCAAACGACACATTCAAGAACATTATCGCTGAAGGTGGATACAAACCAGAACATGTGTTTAATATGGATGAGACCGTCTTGTTTTTGGAAGAGAATGCCGTCGTGAACTTTCCTGTTTAAACTAGAAGCCAAAGCCTCTGGCTTTAAAGCGTTCAAAGATCGCGTAACCCTTGTGATGTGTGTGGCAATGGCTTGCTGGATTTTTGCTAAAGCCGGGGCTTATTTACAAGGCGAAAAATCCTCGTGCTTTGAAAAATAAAAATAAGAATCTCCTTCCCGTGTACTGGATGCATAATCAAAAAGCATG
>NC_090767.1:39530743-39568243 GCF_036898095.1 Palaemon carinicauda
TGGAAGCAAAGGCTTCACAAATAATGGACTCAAGTCGTATCAACACATCAGTCGTTGAGTGCATTTTTCGGAATCCACATTGAATCGGTGATAAAATACCTTTTTTTTCAAGGTACCATATCAGCCTTGCATTGACCATCTTCTCCATGATTTTACATAAACAAGATGTCAATGCAATAGGACGATAGTTTGCTGCTAAAAACTTGTCTTTACCGGGTTTTAAAAAAGCTAAATAATGGCTAGTTCCCAAACACTTGGGTAACTATGATCATGCCATATTCTATTAATAATACTTAAAATAAATAGCTTTGTATTAAAATGTACATGTTTAATCATTGCATATGGAATTCCATCGGGTCCAGGGGCTGTATCATTGCAATGAGCAAGTGCGGAATCAAATTCTCTTTCAGTGAAAGGAGAATTATAAGACTCTTCCCTTCTTGTTACAAAATTTAAAATTTTCTTTTCTTCAGTGCTCCTATACTGGTGACCAGGGGCTCCTTCACAGTTGCTAGATACATTTGAAAAATGATTAGCCAGGGCATTGCTAACTTCATTTGCTTCAGTTACATACTGGCAATTCACCCTCAACACTGGTGGTGGGTTGGGGGTGAATTTGCCAGCTATCTTTTTTACTTTCCTTCACACAGAAGATGGTGGTGTTCTACTGTTAATGGAGGAAACAAAAGACATCCATGACTGGCGCCTTGCTTCTTTCATGGCACGACGGAACTGTGCTCTACATTTCTTGTACATAATTAAATTCTCATCAGTTCGGAGTCTACGCAATCGTGTTAGAGATCTTCTTGTGGCTCTGTGGAGTGCAGTTAGTTCTGAAGACCACCACGGGACTGGTCGTCGTTTGAATAACCCTGTTGTTTTGGGAATTGAATTGACTCCTGCTGTATGAAGAGTTCCATTCAATAGGTCTATGGCATCATCAACACTTTCAAACTGTTCTGCTCTCCCTTCGATTTCACTTAGCTTACAAAATTTAACCCAGTCTGCCTTGTCTAGATTCCAACGTGGCAATCTTTGCAAAGGCGGATCCTTGTTGGTGTTTATAATGATTGGTGCATGATCACTAGTATGCAATCGTCTAATGTCCTCCAATCAAAATCAAGAAGGCAGTTAGAGCTTGCAATTGAAAGGTCAATGCATGACAAAGTACCTGTCTGAACATGGAAGTGTGTGGGCTCTCCTGTATTAAGGAGTCCCACATCCTCATTCTCCACAATTGATGAGATAATATTGCCCCTTGTGTTGGCCAAAACATCACCCAATAAAGGATGTCTACCATTCATATCTCCCAGTAAGAGAAAAGGTTGAGGGAGTTGTTGAATGACCTCTGCTAAATCATCATATAAAATATCATCATTTGGAGGTAAGTACAGAGAGCATATTGTATATTTTCTCCCTATATCAATTTGTACAACAACTGCCTGCAGGGTTGTACGTATAGATATAGGTATTTGGGGAACATCTCGACGAATGTACATGAGACTTCCGCCATGGCTCCCTACTCCGTGATCATAAGGTGTCCTATAACTAATATATTCGCGAGGACAAGGGGTATTAGCATCAAGCTTGCTCTCCTGGAGACATACAATTATGGGGGAATGCTCGTGAATTAAGAGCTTAAGTTCTTCATATTTGGCCCTCAAACCCTGACAATTCCATTGCAAAATGGATGAAAAAACTATGTATTATTTTCTGGAAGACATCTTTGATGAGGTCTTCCATTGACAGTTTTTGATTTGACAATATTTTCTGTAGGCTTCTTAAGTTTGGGTCTTGATAAATTAGGTTTTATATTAGCCTTTTCAGTGTTGTTGTTACCTATTTCTTGTGGGGGATGGTGGACCTCCACTTGAATTTTTGATTGATTCAAGAAGTTTTCCTGTTGATCTGAAATATCAACAGGCAAAACATCATATCTATTTGATGACATAACTTTTGTGTTTTTAATGGATGGGGGTGAGAGAGATGGATGTCTCTCTCTTTTCCTATTGACAGGTGGTGATTTATTAGGTTTTGATGCTTTCCCCACTACAGGCGCACCTGATAATTCTGTTTCATGTGGAACCTCCATCAAATCAGGCAAAGATATAGCCTGAGAGAGGTTAGAATTATCCTTTGTAGTGGGGGACAAAGGTTTACTAGAGGTGAGAAAGGTCTTACCTGATATTCTTGCCTTATCCTCTAGAATTCTATCAGAAGATGGCAAATTTCTTTTCTGGGGAATAGAGGCAGTATTAGGTGGGCTGGATGTCTCCTGCCTCATTTTTTCTCCGGATTTCAATACTTTTGCATAACTTGCTGATTTACTCAATAGTCTCTTGGCATGCCCCACACTTATGTGTTCAATACTGGATTTATTGAGAGCAGCCTCTTCTAATTTATATTGCTGGCAGTTCCTATCCGTAGATTTGTGATTCAAATTGCAGTTTATACAATTGGCCTCTAGTGTACAGTCTCCATGGTAAACATTAGAGCATGTACTACACATTTTATCATTCTTACATACTTTAGATGGATGCCCATATCTATAGCAATTAAAACATTGCAGCGGCTTCTGCTTAAAAGTTCGCACTTTAATTCGTTCATTCTCTATGTAAATGTGGAAAGGCACATCAGCATCCTGGAAAGTCAGGATAATCATTGACGTTCCAGGGACTTTATGCACTTTCCACACAGTTAAAGGACACATGGCCAATATCTCCTCTTCTGTGAATTCATATAAGTCTCTATTAAAAACTACTCCCCTTCCATAACTGAAGTTTAGATGGGGTTTCACATCCAGCTTTATGTCTTCGTTATCTGTATTTAAATTGGAAAGTATAACCGATTGAGTTTCTGATTTGGCAACTTATTAGGAAACTGTTCTTTCCAAACCGAGATATATCTCCTGGTGCGATAGTACCTACTTTCTTTTGAAGAAATTTACATATTTGGAAATAATTTCCAGTACTCCCTTTTGATTGAGCAATAAGCCACTTAGGTGGTTTTGGCTTTCTCTGGGAAGGTACAACTACCTCTATACTTTTATCAATCCAATCTGCAGGCCTATATACATCCAGATTCTTGGGTACCCGATCGCAAAGAGCACCCTTGAAATTCAAATTACTGATTTTAATATTTATGATATCATTGATAGCTTTGAATGCTTCATCATGGTTATCAAATGATATCCATGAATCCCATTTGTCACCTTCAAGCCTCATCCTAATTTCCCTGATGTGACCATAACATTGAAATAATCTATATAGAACATCGTAATTGGTTTCAATGGGGATCTGAGTGATGTGAAGGATTCGCAAATTCTCCATGTCACCCAAATTACTTTGTTTTTGAACATAAGTAGCATGGTCCTTTAGAGTTTCCGGGTCGTCAACAGAGGGGTTAGTTTTAGGAGTAGAAACAAGCCGGGTTTATCCACCTCTTATCAGAGGATTTCAGTCCTCCTATCCCATGTGGCCCAACACGAGAAGAGGCTTCAGCGGGGACCAGTCCTCTATTAGAGAGGGGCTGCCTCTCTTAAGGTGGGCGTACACTGGTCAGTGGGGGTAGTTAGCCCCTCCCACCGACGACTCCAATGCCTGGCGTCACCCATTACCCGCAAATATGGGTGACTTAAAACCGGATCATTGGAGCCGACTCTTAACAGACTTAGTCTGCACCCAATGGGGTCTGCCAGAGGGTGATGGTGTCCTAAATTTGTACAGGTTGAGATGGCATGACATCCATCCCACCCTGCGCCAAATCCAAAGCAGCAGTCAAAACCTAAGTCGTACAAGCTAAAGTCGTCAACAAGTTCATGCCCAAGAGGAAGAGATGGGAGAAAATAAGAAGTAATCAAAGGAACGGAGAGAAAGTGCTGACTGATTTAGTTGGATCAACAGTTGGGCACCGAGGTCCAGTGGGGAAGTAGTTCCCATTGTTCATTAGAGCCCAACTGCTAGTCCCTAAGCCCCCCATCCTCATCAAGGCTTCAGCATCTGGGGGGTGGGAGTTGTTTAATCACCTCTACTATATTATCATATGAGATGTTATCATTTGGAGGCAAGTAAAGAGAACAGATTGTGTATTTTCTCCCTATATCAATTTGTACAGCCACTGCCTGCAGAGGGGTACAGATAGACAAAGATATTTGGGGGAACATCTCGACGAACGTATATAAGACTTCCCCCATGGCTCCCTGCTTGTTGATCATATGGTGTCCTATAGCTAACATACTCTCGAGGACAAGGAATATTAGCATCGAGCTTGCTTTCTTGTAGACATACTGTTATAGGGGAGTGCTCACGTATGAGGAGCTTAAGTTGTTCATATTTCGCCCTTAAACCCTGGCAATTCCATTGCAGAATGGAGGAAAAAACTATGTTTTATTTTTTGGAAGACACCTTAGATGAAGTCTTCCCAATGGCACTATTTGATCTAACAATGTTTCCCGGAGGTAACTCTAGAGAGGATCTTGATATAGTGGGTTTTGTGTTTCTCTTTTTCTTTGTGTCCTTTTGATCTAATTGTTGAGGAGGATGGTGGGACCTCAACTTGAATTTTCTGATTGGTTCAATTTACCTTCTAGTTGTTCAGAAACATCAGCAGACAAGAAATCATATTTATTGGAAGTCGTGACTTTAATGTTTCTTATGGTGGGTAGGAGGAGAGAGGGAGGGAGGTCTCTCTCTCTTTCGATTTAAAGGTTGTGATCTATCAGGTTTTTGCACCTTCCCAATACGGGTTCACCCAGTAAATTGGTTTCGAGTGCAACCTCCATCTGATCATGCAAGGAAACGGCCTGTGAGAGGTTTGTACTATTGTTTAAAATCGGAGTAGTTGGCTTTTGAATAATTTTCAGATCTTTAAGTGTCCGTTTTGAGTTTCTACAATTTCTGGATATAGATTTTCGATGGGACTTTCAACCTCTTTAACTACTATCATTTGTTTCTTTATCTTAGGAGATAGAGATATAATTTTCGTCCGTGTGGTTTGGCAAGTTTTTCTTCAGAACCATTGAAAAAGGTTGCCCTGGTCTTATTTGCTTTTCAAGAGCTCTTTTACGAGCCTCTTTAAAAGTAACCCTTTCCATGGTCCTAATGGCCTGGATTTCTTTTTCAAAATAAACTTTACACAGCTTTTAGATGTAGCTGGGTGTGCTTCCCCACATGTATGCAATTAGTGGTTTTCTATGCATACTCCATGACTACTTTTTCACAGTTGGCACAAATAGCTGGCTTATTGTTTAGTTTTTCTTTACATTTCTGGCTTAAATGGCCGTACATTTGGCAATGATAACTACGCAATGGTGACGGGATTTATGGTTTTACCTTCAAAGATAGCCATCAGCTTTTATAACATTTGGTAATCGGCATTGATCAAATGTTATAGTCAGAGTAGCAAGAGGGATACGTTGTTCTCCAACTCTCTTTCTCATTCTGACTACTTTAACTACTCCTTGATTTTTCAGTTTCATCCTCTATTTCTTTCTCCTCTATATCCAACAATTCTGGAGCATATATCACACCTCTACTCTGTTGAAAGTAGGGTGTGAAATGCATTTTACGCTATGACCCATTCAATGTTGTGAGTGTTTTTAACCTTTCACCTTGTAATGGGGACAGTGTCTCTATCAAGAGACTTCCATTTCCCTGGTAAAATTTTTGACTGCCCTCCGCATAAAGTAACTATTTCTCTATTAGCTTTAAAAACATTTATACGCTCATTCTTCCGTTTTCAAATTCCAAGATAAAAAATTTTTCATAATTCACTACTTCATAGTGACCAGGTAATACTTCCTACTTTTCTATATCTTTCTTTACTGTCATCATTTTTCACTCTCTCTCTCTTCTTTCTCTAGTGTATTATTATTCACATGACGTGAATAAGGTTCTAACGTTACAATGTTAGAACCCGAGTTGAAGCTGTCTGTACCGAGGTCCATGTTTGTATTTTTCCAGGTCGTCAACAGAGGTGTTGGGTTTTTTTTGAAAAAGCAAGCCGGGGTTATCCACCTCTTATCGGAGGATGTCAGTCCCTCCTATCCCATGTGGCCCAACACGAGAAGAGGCTTCAGCGGGGACCAGTCCTCTATTAGAGAGGGGCTGCCTCTCTTAAGGTGGGCGTACACTGGTCAGTGGATGGTAGTTAGCCCCTCCCACCGTCGACTCCAATGCCTGGCGTCAACCATTACCCGCAAATATGGGTGACTTAAAACCGGATCACTGGAGCCCGACTCTTACCAGACTTGGTCTGCACCCAATGGGGTCTGCCAGAGGGTGATGGCGTCTAAATTGGCACAGGTTGAGATGGAATGCAGTCCATCCCCACACTCTGCCAAATCCAAAGCAGCATCCAAAGTAAAATCGGAACATGCCAAAGTCGTCAACAATATCGAGCCCAAAAGGAAGAGATGGGAGAAAAAAGAAATAAATCAAAAGTAAAAGAGAAAGTGCTGACTGATTTAGTTGGATCGACAGCTGGCACCGAGGTCCAATGGGAAGTAGTTCCCACTGTTCATTAGAGCCCAGCTGCTAATCCCTAAGCCCCCATCCTCATCAAGGCTTCAGCATCTGGGGGGGGGGTCTGGAAGACAGACAGTCAATGGTAGTAGACTGTCAGATGAACGCGGGACGCCAATGTTCGCCCCTTGGGTTCTTTGACGCGGTGAAAATCGCCAAATATGATCCTACCTGCGTCAAGAGGAACTTCGAAGAGCTTACGGCAACAGTACCCTCGGTACATGCTATCACCGGGGACTGGAGGGGTGTACTGTCCAGGGGGAAGATCAGCCTGGCCCAGAGCTGAAGCTAAGCGTAAAGGACTTAGACCTGATGTCGATCAAGATCTTGCAGGGTGGACTATCCATATATTCCAATTATATGGGTATGTCGGGGGTAGGTGATGTAACGTGGCGGTTCTCGGCCACGAAGTTTTGACCACCCGACGTTCCTGCCAAGACCGATCTCCTGTTGAGTGGATAAGCGCGCGCAGGAACACATCCATTGTTAACACCACGGAAGGACAATGTAATGGTAGGCTGTGTTAACTGATTTAATGTTAAGGCTAGATTTATTTAAGTTTAAAAGTGTAAAAGTGTAGGCACTTAGGATAAGTTAGATCAATATATGAAATTGCCTAGGAAATGAGACCAACCTCTGAGAAGCCAAGAGAGGGTCCCATTAGGATTAAGGCTTAGATCAGTTTTGCGAGAGCTCTCAGGTATGGTAGGTCATAGTAATAGCCAAATGCCTCGGCATCTAATCAGTGACGCGCATGAATGGATTAGAGAGATTCCCACTGTCCCTACCTACTATCTAGCAAACCCACAGGCAGGGAAACAGGCCTGCACACAACAGCGGGGAAAGAAGACCCTGTTGAGCTTGACTCTAGTCTGATATTGTAGAGAGACATCAGAGGGTGTAGCATAGGTGGGAGGTCTTGGCATTCGTGCCCTGGCCGACAGTGAAATACTACTACTCTGATCGTTTCTCTACTTACTTGGTGAAGTGGAACCGGAGCCTGGCTCCCAAGGTGGGCCAGTGTCTCTGAGATTCTAGGTCAAAGCTGTTTACGGTGCGGGCCGTCCGTGGCCGAGCTCTCTGGAGCGAGGCGGCGGCGGCCCACGGTGGGGGTGTGCGCGCCCGATGGCGATCCTGGCCGAGGACAGTATCAGGGGAGTTTGACTGGGGCGGTACGTCTGTCAAATGGTAACACATGTGTCCCCAAGGCTAGCTCAGCGAGTACAGAAACCTCGCGTAGAGTAAAAGAGCAAAAGCTAGGCTGATCCTGATTTTCAGTACGAATACGGGCTGCATTACATATGACATTTAATTCAGTACAGAAAAAAATGAAACACGAAAAGAGAATGTGATCATACGATAATTTAGTATACAGTACGTAGTAAAATTAAATCGAACATGAAACACAAATCAGATGCAGTCATACCGTATTTGAATGGTGTAAGGCTGCTGATGGCTACTACTACAAATGTAATGGGTGTGCATCTTTTCCATGAATCTTTTGTATGTATACGTACGTAGTACTGCATCCAATAATATTCTTTGTTGCTAAAGTTAAATCTCAAATAAGCGTACATATCCTAAAAAAAAAATAAGCATAAAATAGCGTACGTAAAGCTGTATACGTAGTACCTTGTATTTGAATTGGTAACTACTACGTAGCAAGTAAGGCAGACTGTGATTGGTTCAAGTGCTGATAGATGACGAATCAGAACCCAAGTTTTGAAATCTAGCCTGTGATTGGTGTTTTGACCGCTTCTCCAACCTGCAGCATCTTTTCGCGGCCACTTCGTTGGCAGCTCTTTCGCCAGGTAGATGCTGCTACGTTACTGTGAACTTTAATCTGTGCTGTGTGTGACTGTTTTAAGTTGAACTTTTTGTTGAACTTTCTGTTAAACACTACTGTACAATGGCTCCCAAGCGTTCTCCTTCTACTAAGGCTGGTAGTGAGCCTAAACGCCACCGAAAGATGATGACGATTGCTGAGAAGGTGACGCTTCTCGATATGTTAAAAGACGGTAGAAGTTACGTGGACGCAGCCCGCCATTTTGGAGTGAACGAACCCACCGCTCGCTACATCAAGAAGGACGAGGCGAACATTAGAAAGACGGCTACCATTACCATTAGCAGATCAGCGAAGCGAGTCGTTACCACGCGTAATAAAACGATCATACGTATGGAAGGTGCTTTAGCAGTCTGGATTGCCGACTGCCGGAAGAACAACATAGCCTTGGATACGAACACCATCCGAACCAAGGCTTTGAGCTTGTATGAGAATTTTGCGGCAAAGGAACCTCAAGACGACGATAGCGACCATGCTGAAGAACAAGATGATGTAGATGAACCTCAACCATGGACATCCACTGATTCCCAGCGTCAGAAACGTTTTTCCGCCAGCAAAGGATGGTTCGCGAAGTTTCAGAAACGCTTCGCCCGGAAAAGCGTTTCCCTGCATGGCGAGGCTGCTTCCGCTGACACTGCCGCTGTTGAAACTTACGTGAACCAGACGTTCAAGAATATTATCGCCGAAGGTGGATACAAGCCGGAACAAGTCTTTAATATGGATGAGACCAGCTTGTTTTGGAAGAGAATGCCGTCGCGAACTTTCCTGTTCTAAGAAGAAGCCAAAGCCTCTGGCTTTAAAGCATTCAAGGATCGCGTTACCTTCGTGATATGTGGCATTGCTGCTGGATTTTTGCTAAAGCCGGGGCTTATTTACAAGTCGAAAAATCCTCGCTCTTTGAAAAAAAAAAGCATGGATTACGAAGATGCTGACCTCGAACTGGTTCTACCAGTGTTTCATCCCCCAAGTCAGTCAATATCTCTTAGAGAAGGGCTTGCCATTTAAGATCGTTCTCCTTATGGATAACGCTGGTGGACACACAACTGACCTGTCGCGTGAGGGCCTTCAGGTTGAGTTCCTGCCACCCAACACCACGTCATTAATTTAACCGATCGACCAGGGGGTTATCAGGGCGTTCAAGGCCCTCTACACGAAGAATAACTTGGCGGACCTCGTTGCGTGTGGATGCTGCCCAAGATGAAAATGAAGATTTTAATTTGAAGGCGTACTGGCGGAAGTACACAATAGCCACGTGCCTGTAGAACATCCAGAAGGCACTGCAAGAAATTAAACCTGCAACCGTTAATGCGAGCTGGAAGGAGTTGTGGCCCCAGATTGTTTACAAACGACGAGGGATTTACTCCGTCTGAAATCCAACACTCTGCAATACGCAAATATGTGCACTTGGCTGCGATAATTGGAGGTGACAGGTTTGGCAACATGACGACTGAAGACGTCGACGAATTGTTGGACTGCCATTCCCAGCCGCTAACTGACGCAGACCTAGAAGACCTGACGAAATCGGCCAGTGAAGAACAGAGCGAAACATAGGAAGAGACCCAAGAAAATGTCGAAGAAACGGGCTTAACATTAGAACGGCTTGCCAAGGTCTGCAACCATATAAAGGAGGTGAAAGAAATGTTGCAAGAGTGAGACGAGGATATGGTTCATTCTAAGCAATTCTGCAACAAAATCGATGAAGACATGACTCCCTACTGGATGCTCTTAGAGCGAAAAAAGAAGCACCGGCAGCAACTTACGATCACAATGTTCTTCCAGCCTCGCAAAAAAGAGCCAGTTCCTCCTGCTAATACGCCTTCGGAAGAAATTGAAGAAGTTTCCCAGGAAGAAGTTGAAGAGGTGTCCCAGGAGAAGACTCCTCCGTCTGAAGAGACGTAAAATACTATCATTGGCTGCACAGTAGAAGACATCATCAGCTTCATCATCATCATTTCTACTGTGCAGCAAATTCATCGCCATCATCATTCAAGTTTTTCTTCAACTTCTTTCGTGGTGGGTACAATAACAATCTTTTATTTTTTACTTTATTATTCTAACATTTTAATATTTGTGCCTGTTTTAGTTTAGTATGCATTAAGTTAAAGGGAAGGTTTTAAAAGTCTGAAGAGTATACATGTTGTAACCTATCATATTTTTTTTGTTTAAAATTTACATTTACGTACGTAAAACACACACACACAAACACACACAATCTCTCTCTCTCTCTCTCTCTCTCTCTCTCTCTCTCTCTCTCTCTCTCTCTCTCTCTCTCTCTCTCTCTCTCTCTCTCTCTCATAAATTGTTTTCCTGCTTTGCTACGTATGTATTGTATGATTTTATATAGATACGGTAAATAATATTTGTAATAACATATTTTCTAAAAGCTTTTACTGTAATATCATTATTTATCACTTTCATCATGCGCGTTAAATGCCTTCGTTTGTTTATTACGATCGAAGATGGAGCATACTTTGTCATAAAGAAAAAAATTTCATTTGGAAGTCCTAAGAAAAATTAAGTAAAACATTAGTAATAGTAAAATCAACATATTGAATAATCAATATAATCGATGCAAAAACTAACCTATACACAGATGTGTAAATGCGTTTGTTTCTTCATTATGATCAGAGATAAACTTAAACAAAACATTGGTTGTCATTTTTTATCGTGCTTTTTGGCGTGTTGAGGAAACGCATGATATAAAATCACCTTTAATATTTGTGCCTGTTTTACTTTAAGGTACTGTAGTACATGCATTAAGTGTTCTGTACATTAAAGGGTAGTTTGTTAACAGTACTACGTACAAGGGAAGATTTTAAAAGTGTGAATATACATGTTGAATAAATACGTAAATATGGTGTCACTACTTTGCGGATTTTCACCTATCGCGCTCGGGTCTGGAACCTATCTACCGCCATAAACGAGGGCTCACTGTATTTTAAATTTCTTGAGCATTTAAATAATCAAATATTACTTTCGATTTACTATCAGTTGTATTGTGATTAAGCGAACACATAGTACAAACACGGAGGCAATTTTCTTAACATTTGAAATCTCTTCATAATGAATATTTAATCAGCAGCAATATGTAATAGGATATCAGTTTCCATACAATTCGTTTATAGGCCGTATTATTAGTTATCACTGAATTCTCTCTCCCCCTCTCTCTCTCTCTCTCTCTCTCTCTCTCTCTGTCACATAGCAGAACACAAAATATTTTTTTCCTTAGATATAGTCAATTAAATATGCACAAAAATTAGACCGTGTAAAGATTCACCTGAGAGAGAGAGAGAGAGAGAGAGAGAGAGAGAGAGAGAGAGAGAGAGAGAGAGAGAGAGAGAGAGAAATCTGTGATAATTGTTTACCCAGCTTAAGAATTTGATTTATAATAGTTGGTGTTGGGATGGCCAAGAACAATGCAATACCTATTAAAAAAAATTCTAATGAAAATCACGATAAAATTCAAGCTGGGTGATGATATCAAATCGCCCAAGCTCCTTAACACTGGGAGTGCTGCACGCCACTACCTATCTCCTAACCCAGCTAGTCTTAGCTCTCTCTGTACAGTATACTGTATATCTATCTACTGTGGTAAAAAAACTTACAACTACATGTACTCGTCGACTTACAACATATATCAAACTCAAATACAGTGAGCACTCGCTACTTCGCGGTTCGACCATCGCGGATTCACCACTTCACGGATTTTTTTTATGACGCATGTATATACACATATCGCGGATTTTCCGGAAATTTCAAAAATACCGCGATATATGAAGACCCCAAATACGTATTTCGTTAATTCCATTAACCCTTTTACCCCCAGGGTATTTGGAAATTTCCAGCCCTTAACCACCAGGGGATATTTTTTTTCAAGCACATTTTGCAGTATATTTTTTTTCAAACTGCTCTAACAGCCTTAATTTTCATCATAGAGATGTCAGGTTAGTCTCATTCTATTGGAAAATGCCTGAAGTTTCTCAAAAAATTATCAAAAATATGTAAAAAAAAATTTCAATAGCAGTTTTTTGCAAAGACGTACCGGTACGTCCATGGGGGTATAGGGATGAGTTTTGTGAAACGTACCAGTAAGTCCTTTGGGGGTAAAAGGGTTAATACTGTAATTAGTAATATCTGCTCTCACTGATGGTTCATTGCATTACATATGACATATAATTCAGTACAGAAAGAAATAAAACATGAAAAGAGAATGTGATCATACGATAATTCAGTATACAGTACGTAGTAAAATTAAATCGAACATGAATCGCAAATCAGATGCAGTCATACCGTATTTGAATGGTGTAAGGCTGCTGATGGCTACTACTACAAATGTAATGGATGTGCATCTTTTCCATGAATCTTTTGTATGTATACGTACGTAGTACTGCATCCAATAATATTCTTTGTTGCAAAAATCACATCTCGAATAAGCGTACATATCCTACAACAAAACAAGCGTACAATAGCGTACGTAAAGCTGTATACGTAGTACCTTGTATTTGAATTGGTAACTACTACGTAGCATGTAAGACAGACTGTGATTGGTTCAAGTGCTGATAGATGACGAATCAGAACCCAAGTTTTGAAATCTAGCCTGTGATTGGTGTTTTGACCGTTTCTCCAACCTGCAGCATCTTTTCGCAGCCACTTCCTTCGCCGCTCTCACGCCGGGTAGATGCTGCTACGTTATTGTGAACTTTAATCTGTGCTGTGCGTGACTGTTTTAAGTTGAACTTTTTGTTGAACTTTTTGTTGAACTTTCTGTTTAACCCCTACTGTACAATGGCTCCCAAGCGTTCTGCTTCTGCTAAGGCTGGTAGTGAGCCTAAACACCACCGAAAGATGACGACGATTGCTGAGGAGGGGACGCTTCTCGATATGTTAAAAGAAGGCAGAAGTTACGCGGCTGCAGCCTGCCATTTTGGAGTGAACGAATCCACCGTTCGCTACATCAAGAAGGACGAGGCGAACATTAGAAAGACGGTTACCATCACCATATCAGCGAAGCGAGTCGTTACCACGCGTAATAAAACGATCGTACGTATGGAAGGTGCTTTAGCAGTCTGGATTGCCGACTGCCGGAAGAAGAACATAGCCTTGGATACGAACACCATCCGAACCAAGGCTTTGGGCTTGTATGAGAATTTTGCGGCAAAGGAACCTCAAGACGACGATGGCGACCATGCTGAAGAACAAGATGATGTAGATGAACCTCAACCAGGGATATCCACTGATTCCCAGCCTCAGAAACAACGTTTTTCCGCCAGCAAAGGATGGTTCGCGAAGTTTCAGAAACACTTCGGCCTGAAAAGCGTTTCCCAGCATGGCGAGGCAATTTTGATCCGTAACTTCGGGACAAGGATTGGCTCTGAGGGTCGGGCCTTTCTGGGAAGCAGGCGCGGGGTGCGGGGTGTCTCAGGGGGCAGGACTGGGCGAGGTCTTGTCGGTTGGCTTCGGCTGGCCAGCGGACCGAGCTCGGATCTCGCTGACCGGGTGCCCTTCCGCGGAACGGGCAAGGTTCTGCAAAGTATAATCGCGTCGAGAATTGGGGCGGAGCGCGGCTCTCGGGCCGTGCGAGGCCCCAGACGGAGACGTGTATATATTACTAAGTCTGGCAGCCTAGCGACCAGCTCAGAACTGGCACGGACACGGGGAATCCGACTGTTTAATTCACTCATGCTGGCGAAAAAGGGGGTAAGTCCAAAAATGGCCTAAATGAGTTATGACTGCCAAAATGTTGCTAAAACGGGCTACTACGCTGGAAAAAAAGGGGGTAAGTGTACTGTGAATATGTTAGTCAGTACGTCAAAGTCTTTTTATGGGATAACTACATGCAGCATCATTCTGTTGGCGAAAAAGGGGGTAAGTAGAACATACCCCTTTTTAACCACATTTTCATTAAAATTCATAGCATTATATTGGCGAACAAAGAGGTAAGTGATACATACCCCCTTTTTAACTACATTTTCAATATAGGTCAAAGTAAGCAAACTTATTAATATTTAGGTAATTATTCACTTTTTATCTATAACTCTGCAATTTCAGTTCTAATCTAGTCATAAAACTCATACTCTTCTTCTTCATTTAATATGCCAGTATTAATCCCACTAGGCCTAGCAGCTAATGCACTCCACGAATGTGTATTATTGTTGCCCGAGACAGGGCCCAAACGCGTTCCCTCTACCTAAGTGCGGCTTGGCACATCCGCACGCACTAGATAGAGAGAGATATGACGTGTTGTAAGCTGTGTCGTCGTTCTGAACGCGTATTAACCAGTGTTGATTACAACTCGCCTTTGATTGCAGGAGTGTAGTAATTTATAAGATTCTAATATTATGAACTTGTGTATAGATGTAAATTGAAAACGGTTTTGGTGATGGATGCATCTAAATCACGTGCTCGTCAAATTCTTGACAAAGCATTACACAAAAATGCAGAGAAAAGAAGAAAAATGGACCTGGAAAACCGCCAAAGTAATGTCAAACACTGGCTTATTGCTATTAACTTTGGAGAGGAAAGAAATAAAGGTACGTTATTGATGTTCCTGGGATGCCTGCAGTTTAGTGGGACACCTCTAATTCCAAGCAGTGATTTCCTTTTGATGGGAAATCTACTTGTAGTGCAATTTTTTTATGTGTTTTAAATGATTTTAATAGTTATTTCTATCGGAAATGAAAGTATGGTAACACGTCATATTTGTTAGTGTTTGTGGTTTGAGATGTTCATTATTCAGACGAAAAGGGATATGTCATTTCTTAGATTTTGTATAAATAGCATCAACTTTGTTTATCAACTAGTGGTAAACAATAGTAGGAACTTTGTTTATGAGCCTACCAATTTTAGTTAGGCTTAAAATTCGCCTTACAAAATGAGCTTCTGCCTTCACGGCAGCTGTATTGTGAAGAGCCAATATTTCATTGTAACTAGAATTTTTTATGTACTTTTGCTCATAGAATTTGAAAATCACAATCGTTTGTCAGAGAAATGGTTAGATTTTTAGTTAAAAGCATCCAAAAATGAGTTTTTCACTATTTTATAGGTACTGACAAAACACGAACTTTGTAGAAATTATATTTTTGCAATGTATGTTGTCATTTGTCATTTTCATGATTTTTCAATGTAATTGTGTGGATGGCAGGAGCACGGTTGTTCAGTAAAACAAAACAATATAAAATTAATTTTAAAACCAAGTATAATGTTAAAGTTATTGTTGATATTATTACAGTCTGAATACTTTTATAACAGATTATGATGAGACGCCTGATAATTTCTATGATGATGATGATAGTGTAAAAGATCCAAATTTTGAAGTTACTGATGAAACCTGCAGTGTATCGTCTTCGTCCACAATTTCTCGTGAAAATAACAGTAAGCATGAGATTAGACTTAAGGGCAATCAAGAAGCAGAACATCCAAGAGAGGAAGAGGGCAGTCAAAAAGCTGAAAATCAGAGAGATGAACAACCTTGCCAAACTCCAATGAAAAGGTACTCAAGAAGAGCACAAAAAGAGAGAAAAGAGTGTCAACAGACCGGTAAATCGTATACGAATGAATGAATGATTTAAAGTTTTCAGGCATCCTGACATCTAAGGTCACTGACGCCGGTAACATTTAATTTATGTATACAAAAGTAAAAAATGAAATAAAATAAAAAATTAAAGAGTATTCAATTAAAATAATAAATATTGAATGTCATAAAAGTTAAATATTTTTCAGAAGACCTGCTTCTGAAAGAAATCTAAAAATGCCACTTGCATGGTAGGACACATCATTTCCAAGAATCTTGGCAAGGATGAACCTGCCACCCTCACCTCAAGCCTCAAACAAATATCTATTCCGCAAGATGTTGTAATTGGGGCATTCGGTCAACAAATGCCTTACTGTTAGAGGTACTAAACAGTTGTCACAATACGGTTGGTGTTGGCCCTTCAGCAGAAACTCATGTGTCAACCGAGTGTGACCAATACGGAGACGACAAAGAGACGTCTCCCATTTTCGGGGCATCATATTATACCTCCAAGGAGATATATCATTTGTTACTTCCCTCATTTTATTGCCATCTTGACTATCCCATTGCTGTTGCCATTTATTGCAAACCAATTTCTTGATGTCAGGTAAGAAATCATTACAGGGAATGGGATACCTTCTTGGCAGCAACTCAGATGCAGCCTTCTTAGCCAGTGAATCTGCCTTCTCATTCCCGGACACACCTACATGTGCTGGAACCCAACAAAATTGAACTGTTATACCTCTCCGTCCAATAATGAAAAGCCATTCTAAAATCTTTAAAACTAGAGGGTTATTAGAATTTAAAACTTCCATAGCTTGAAGGACACTCCTTGCATCACTAAAAATTGTAAAATTACCCTCCTTCTCCAACGCTATTTTCTCAATAGCGGTTAATATGCCATACAGTTCGGCAGTAAATATGGAAGCGGTCAGAGGAAGTGCACCTCTACAATTAAAACCATTACTATGTACTCCAAATCCAACGCCAGCATCAGATTTGGAGCCATCAGTATAGATAAAAGTTGATCCTCTATGTTCTTTAACATGTTCATTAAAAAGAGACCTGGCTTCTATGTCTGACATATTCTTCTTATCTCCAATAAAATATTTACAAAAAGATATCTCTGGTAACTTCCATGGAGGCGTTGATGATACCTTGAATGGAAGTACCTTATTTCTAATTATATCCAGACTATTTAATAATCGTTTCACCCGAAAGCCATAAGGTTGAGGAGATTTTGGGTGCAACTCAAAGTATGATGCGTGTCTTACAAGGCTTGCAGTCTGAAAGGCTAGAGAGTTAGGGAGTCTTTGCAATCTAAACCAATACCGAAGAATGGAAGACATTTGGTAAAGGTCTAGAGGTAACTCTCCAGCATCAACAAGGAGACTTGGGATAGGCGAGGTTTTAAAAGCTCCAGTAGACAATCTAATACCTGCATGATGTATCGAATCTAATATTTTTAACCGGCTTGGGGTGGCTGAAGAATATACCTCACAACCATAACTAATTTTGGAAAAAATCAAGGCCTTGTATAATTTTAAAATAGTATTGCGGTCTGCCCCCCATGATGTATGGGACAATACTTTTAAGATATTCAGAGCTTCAACACATTTAGCTTTTAGCGCTTTTAGGTGAGAAACCCATGTAAGTCTACAGTCAAATATCAAACCTAAAAATTTGGTTTCTGATACACATGGTATCCGTTGACCTTTAATGTATATATCCGGGTCTGGATGTACTCCCCGGATACGACAAAAATGGACAATGGTAGTTTTACTTGTCGAGAACTTAAATCCATTCATGTCAGCCCCCTGGATAATTTTATCAATAGAGAGTTGGATTTTTCTCTCAACCATTGCCATTCTAGTGCCAGCAAATGATATTGAGAGATCATCCACAAATAGTGTTGAGAGAACATCCTGGGGAATGGCTGAGGATATCCCATTAATTGCTAGTGCAAAAAGGGTTACACTCAGCACATTACCCTGAGGAACTCCTTCTTCCTGGCACTTACTCTCTGATAGAGTTTCCCCCACTCTCACTTGAAAAACTCTACGTGAAAGAAATGCCTGAATAAATAGTGGCAGCTCTCCTCTCAATCCCAATTCATGAATGGTTTTAAGAATACCATATCTCCATGTGGTATCATATGCCTTTTCAAGGTCAAAAAATACTGTAACATGGTGCTGTTTGGAAGCAAAGGCTTCACAAATAGAAGACTCAAGTCGTATCAACACATCAGTCGTTGAGTGCATTTTTCGGAATCCACATTGAATCGGTGATAAAATACCTTTCTTTTCAAGGTACCATATCAGTCTTGCATTGACCATCTTCTCCATGATTTTACATAAACAAGATGTCAATGCAATAGGACGATAGTTTGCTGCTAAAAACTTGTCTTTACCGGGTTTTAAAAAGGCTAAAATAATGGCTAGTTCCCAAACACTTGGGTAGCTATGATCATGCCATATTCTATTAATAATGCTTAAAATAAATAGCTTTGTATTAAAATGTACATGTCTAATCATTGCATATGGAATTCCATCGGGTCCAGGGGCTGTATCGTTGCAATGAGAAAGTGCAGAATCAAATTCTCTTTCAGTGAAAGGAGAATTATACGACTCTTCCCTTCTTGTTCCAAAATTTAAAATTTTCTTTTCTTCAGTGCTCCTATACTGGTGACCAGGGGCTCTTTCTCACTTGCTGGATACATTTGAAAAATGATTAGCCAGGGCATTGCTAACTTCATTTGCTTCAGTTACATACTGGCCATTCACCTTCAACACTGGTGGTGGGTTGGGGGTGAATTTGCCAGCTATCTTTTTTACTTTCCTCCACACAGAAGATGGTGGTGTTCTACTGTTAATAGAGGAAACAAAAGACATCCATGACTGGCGCCTTGCTTCTTTCATGGCACGACGGAACTGTGCTCTACATTTCTTGTACATTATTAAATTCTCATCAGTTCTGCGTCTACGCAATCGTGGTAGAGATCTTCTTGTGGCTCTGTGCAGGGCAGTTAGTTCTGAAGACCACCACAGGACTGGTCGTCGTTTGAATAACCCTGTTGTTTTGGGAATTGAATTGACTCCTGCTATATGAAGAGTTCCATTCAGTAGGTCTATGGCATCATCAACACTTTCAAACTGTTCTGCTCTCCCTTCGATTTCACTTAGCTCGGAAAATTTAACCCAGTCTGCCTTGTCTAGATTCCAACGTGGCGATCTTTGCAAAGGCGGACCCTTGTTGGTGTTTATAAAGATTGGTGCATGATCACTAGTATGCCAATCATCTAATGTCCTCCAATCAAAATCAAGAAGGCAGTTAGAGCTTGCAATTGAAAGGTCAATGCATGACAAAGTACCTGTCTGAACATGGAAGTGTGTGGGCTCTCCTGTATTAAGGAGTCCCACATCCTCATTCTCCACAATTGATGAGATAATATTGCCCCTTGTGTTGGCCAAAACATCACCCCATAAAGGATGTCTACCATTCATATCTCCCAGTAAGAGAAAAGGTTGAGGGAGTTGTTGAATATTATCATTTGGAGGTAAGTACAGAGAGCATATTGTATATTTTCTCCCTATATCAATTTGTACAACAACTGCCTGCAGGGTTGTACGTATAGACATGGGTATTTGGGGAACATCTCGACGAATGTACATGAGACTTCCGCCATGGCTCCCTGCTTGTTGATTATATGGTGTTCTATAGCTAACATACTCTCGAGGACTAGGAGTGTTAGAATCAAGCATACTTTCCTGTAGACATACAATTATGGGGGAATGCTCATGAATTAGGAGCTTAAGTTCTTCATATTTCGCCTTAAAACCCTGTCAGTTCCATTGCAAAATGGAGGAGAAAACTATGGATTATTTCTGGAAGACATCTTGGATGAGGTCTTCCCATTAGAAGTTTTTAATGTAACATTATTACCAGTAGGTTTCTTCAGAGGTGGTCTTGTTATGTTGGGTTTAACGTTGGTGATTTTCTTTGTATTCTTTCTATCTATTTGTTGAGGTGGATGGTGGACCTCAACTTGAATTTCTGATTTATTCAGTCCATCTTCTGGTTCATTAGAAACATCAACAGACAAAACATCAAATTTATTTGATGTCATAACCTTAACGTTTCTAATGGAGGATGGAGAGAGAGATGGAGGTCTCTCTCTTTTGCGATTAATAGATGGTGGGATTCGAGGTTTTTGCACCTTTCCCACAACAGGTGCATCAGGTAAGTTAGTCCTAAGTGGAACCTCCATCAGATCAGGCAAGGACATGGCTTGAGAGAGGTTTGTATTACTTTTTGTAATGGCGGCTGAAGGCTGTACAGATATGGGCAATGACCTAGTGTTAATACACCGTGGTACAGCCTCAGGAGGTGATAAGGTTACCTCGTTATTTGACATTTTGTCAAATAGTATACTTTTTTTTGAGCTATTGGCAGTGCTAGGTTGGTTTGATTTTAGTGCCTTAGCATATGTATTTGATTTATTTAATAGTCTTTTGGCATGGGTCACACTTATGTGTTCTAAGTTTGATTTGTTGAGGGCAGCTTCCTCCAACTTATATAGCTCGCAGATCTTGTCTGTGGATTTGTGATTCGAGCTGCAATTTAAACACCTGGCTCCAAGTGCACACTCTCCATGGTAAGATTTGGAGCAAGTACCACACATCTTCTCATTTTTGCAAACTTTGGACGGGTGCCCAAATTTGAAACAATTAAAGCATTGGAATGGCTTCTGCTTGAAGGGTCTTACTTTAATCCTTTCGTTCTCGATAATAATATGAAAAGGTACATCAGCATCCTGGAACGTAAGGATTATCATTGATGTACCTGGGACTTTATGAACTTTCCAAACATTTAATGGACACATGGCCAGTATCTCCTCCTCTGTAAAATCATATAGATCTCTGTTAAAAACTACGCCCCTTCCGTAGCTAAAATTTAGGTGGGGTTTGACATCTAACTTAATGTCATCATTATTTATTTTCATATTGGACAATATTACCGACTGTGTACTGGATTTGGCATGGATAAGGAAACTATTTTTTCCGAAACGAGATATATCGCCTGGTGCAATAGTTCCTACTTTTTTCTGAATCAATTTGCATATTTTAAAATAATTCCCTGTAACCCCCTTTGATTCAGCTATAAGCCACATCGGTGGTTTTGGATTTCTCTGGGAGGGCATGACTAAATCTGCGACTTTTTCCAACCAATCGGCAGGCCTGTACACATCTAAATCTTTTGGTACCTTATCGCAGAGAGCAGCCGCGACATTCAAGTTATTAATTTTAATATTATTCAAATTACTTATTGCACTAAATGCTTCGTCATAACTACTATAAGATATCCATGAATCCCAAGTTTCAGCTTCAAGTTTCATCCTTATTTCTTTTATGCATCCATAGCATTCAAATGCTTTACATAGATCGTCATAATTTGTTTCTATTGAAATTTGTGTAACATGGAGGATTCGAAGTTTCCTCGTGTTACCCAAATTACTCGATTTAGAAATATCAGTAGAATGGTCCTTTCCAGTTCCGAGGTCATCAACAGAGCTATCCCTTATCACATTAGCAGAGGTCGTCAACAGTGCCGGGGGAGAGTCAGCGTATCCAGGGGATGGGGGTTCATTCCTTAAAGAATCCATTATACAGTACTAAAGAGAGGGAAAAGAGTTAATTTGATGTACCTGCTCGAGAATGTTAGGCCATCACGCGTCGGAAAGGAAATTTGCACTCTCCACTATCGGCACAATGAGAGTATACTTCCCAGATGGTCCACTCCATACCCTACCCGAAAGATAGCATCAAAACAGATATAGAGGCACAGGTGTAAGCTGAACCCGCCTGTTAGGACTGAGACCAAGAAATTATGGAATCATCCTCCCCATATCTATAATGACGGGCTTCCGGCCAAAAGCCGAGAGTCCTACCCCAAGCATTGGATCCCCCTGGATTCCGAAGACCCAACACTTGGAATAGTTCCGCCAAAAAGGTCCAAACCATCTTCGGGATGGCTGAGATCATTCTATACACTCACATATAGCTTTGAGCACAAACACCTCCCAACCGCAACACCTTTCACATTCATCAAAGCAGGCAGCAATACCGGATGCAGAAACATCCGCCCAAGTGGCAATAACAGATGTAAAAACATCCATGCCATAAAGAGAAAAAAAAAAATAATAACCATACATATATATGTAAAAATATACACATATACATATTGAAAATTTTACTCATAGGGTTGGGACAGCATCAGGAAAGAAAGTTTATAATATTAGGAGAAGGTTGAAGCAATATAAAAAGGAAGAAAAAGATAAGAAAGAAAGAAATTTAGATTCGAACTGGGGGAGCAATTTCCCCAAGTTCGAGAGCCCTCTTGCCCGTCACGAAGTTTCAGCACGGGAATAAAATGCCGTGCTGAAGCTCAATGACTTCATCAAGGCATTCTCTCATTAAGAGGGGAGTGTTAGAATCAAGCATACTTTCCTGTAGACATACAATTATGGGGGAATAATCATGAATTAGGAGCAAGTTCTTCATATTTCGCCCTCAAACCCTGACAGTTCCATTGCAAAATGGAGGAGAAAACTATGGATTATTTCTGGAAGACATCTTGGATGAGGTCTTCCCATTAGCAGTTATTAATTTAACATTATTACCAGTAGGTTTCTTCAGAGGTGGTCTTGTTATGTTGGGTTTAACGTTGGTGTTTTTCTTTGTATTCTTTTTATCTATTTGTTGAGGTGGATGGTGGACCTCAACTTGAATTTCTGATTTATTCAGTCCATCTTCTGGTTCATTAGAAACATCAACAGACAAAACATCAAATTTATTTGATGTCATAACCTTAACGTTTCTAATGGAGGGTGGAGAGAGAGATGGGGGTCTCTCTCTTTTGCGATTAATAGATGGTGGGATTCGAGGTTTTTGCACCTTTCCCACAACAGGTGCATCAGGTAAGTTAGTCTTAAGTGGAACCTCCATCAGATCAGGCAAGGACATGGCCTGAGAGAGGTTTGTATTACTTTTTGTAATGGCGGCTGAAGGCTGTACAGCAATGGGCAATGACCTAGTGTTAATACACCGTGGTAAAGCCTCAGGAGGTGATATGGATGCCTCGTTATTTGACGTTTTGTCAGATAGTATACTTTTTTTTGAGCTATTGGCAGTGCTAGGTTGGTTTGATTTTAGTGCCTTAGCATATGTATTTGATTTATTTAATAGTCTTTTGGCATGGGTTACACTTATATGTTCTAAATTTGATTTGTTGAGGGCAGCTTCCTCCAACTTATATAGCTCACAGATCTTGTCTGTGGATTTGTGATTCGAGCTGCAATTTAAACACCTGGCTCCAAGTGCACACTCTCCATGGTAAGATTTGGAGCAAACACCACACATCTCATTTTTGCAAACTTTGGACAGGGGCCCAAATTTAAAACAATTAAAGCATTGCAATGGCTTCTGCTTGAAGGGTCTTACTTTAATCCTTTCGTTCTCGATAATAATATGAAAAGGTACATCAGCATCCTGGAACGTAAGGATTATCATTGATGTACCTGGGACTTTATGAACTTTCCAAACATTTAATGGACACATGGCCGGTATCTCCTCCTCTGTAAAATCATATAGATCTCTGTTAAAAACTACGCCCCTTCCGTAGCTAAAATTTAGGTGGGGTTTGACATCTAACTTAATGTCATCATTATCTATTTTCATATTGGACAATATTACCGACTGTGTACTGGATTTGGCATGGATAAGGAAACTATTTTTTCCGAAACGAGATATATCGCCTGGTGCCATAGTTCCTACTTTTTTCCGAATCAATTTGCCTATTTTGAAATAATTCCCTGTAACCCCCTTTGATTCAGCTATAAGCCACATCGGTGGTTTTGGATTTCTCTGGGAGGGCATGACCAAATCTGCGTCTTTTTCCAACCAATCGGCAGGCCTGTACACATCTAAATCTTTTGGTACCTTATCGCAGAGAGCAGCCGCGACATTCAAGTTATTAATTTTATTATTCTTCAAATTACTTATTGCACTAAATGCTTCGTCATAACTACTATAAGATATCCATGAATCCCAAGTTTCAGCTTCAAGTTTCATCCTTATTTCTTTTATGCATCCATAGCATTCAAATGCTTTACATAGATCATCATAATTTGTTTCTATTGAAATTTGTGTAACATGGAGGATTCGAAGTTTCCTCGTGTTACCCAAATTACTCGATTTAGAAATATCAGTAGAATGGTCCTTACCCGTTCCGAGGTCATCAACAGAGCTATCCCTTATCACATTAGCAGAGGTCGTCAACAGTGCCGGGGGAGAGTCAGCGTATCCAGGGGATGGGGGTTCGTTCCTTAAAGAATCCATTATACTAAAGAGAGAGAGAAGAGTTAGTTTGATGTACCTGCTCGAGAATGTTAGGCCATCACGTGTCGGAAAGGAAATTTGCGCTCTCCACTATCGGCACAATGAGAGTATACTTCCCAGATGGTCCACTCCATACCCTACCCGAAGGATAGCATCAAAACAGATATAGAGGCACAGGTGTAAGCTGAACCCGCCTGTTAGGACCGAGACCAAGAAATTATGGAATCATCCTCCCCATATCTATAATGACGGGCTTCCGGCCAAAAGCCGAGAGTCCTACCCCAAGCATTGGATCCCCCTGGATTCCGAAGACCCAACACTTGAGAATAGTTCCGCCAAAAAGGTCCAAACCATCTTTGGGACGGCTGAAATCATCCAATACTCTCACATATAGCTTTGAATGCAAACACCTCCCAACCGTGATACCTCCTCCCACTCATCAAAGCAGGCAGCAATAAAGGATGTATGAACATCCCCGCCGGGGCTACAATGGATGTAAAAACATCCAAGCCATAGAAAATAAAAAAAAAAAAAAATAATAATAAATATATATGTACATAATATATACACACATAATGAGGGAAATTTTTCTCATAGAGTTTGGAAAGCAAGACTAAAGAAAGTTTGTGAAATTAGGATAAGGTCGAAGTAATATTGAGAAAAAGAAAAAGGTAAAAGAGAAATTTAGATTCAAACTGGGGGAGCAATTTCCCCAAGTTCGAGAGCCCTCTTGCCCGTCACCAAGTTTCAGCACGGGAATGAAATGCCGTGCTGAAGCTCAATGACTTCATCAAGGCATTCTCTCATTAAGAGAGCAAGTTTTGAAATCTAGCCTGTGATTGGTGTTTTGACCGCTTCTCCAACCTGCAGCATCTTTACGCGGCCACTTCGTTCGCCGCTCTCTCGCCGGGTAGATGCTGCTACGTTATTGTGAACTTTTATCTGTGCTGTGCGTGACTGTTTTAAGTTGAACTTTTTGTTGAACTTTCTGTTTAACCCCTACTGTACAATGGCTCCCAAGCGTTCTGCTTCTGCTAAGGCTGGTAGTGAGCCTAAACACCACCGAAAGATGATGACGATTGCTGAGAAGGGGACGCTTCTTGATATGTTAAAAGAAGGCAGAAGTTACGCAGCCGCAGCCCGTCATTTTGAAGTGAACAAATCCACCGTTCGCTACATCAAGAAGGACGAGGCGAACATTAGAAAGACGGCTACCATCACCTTTAGCAGATCAGCGAAGCGAGTCGTTACCACGCGTAATAAAACGATCGTACGTATGGAAGGTGCTTTAGCAGTCTGGATTGCCGACTACCGGAAAAAGAACATAGCCTTGGATACGAACACCATCCAAACCAAGGCTTTGGGCTTGTATGAGAATTTTGCAGCAAAGGAACCTCAAGACGACGATGGTGACCATGCTGAAGATGATGATGATGTAGATGAACCTCAACCAGGGACATTCACTGATTCGCACCCTCAGAAACAACGTTTTTCCGCCAGCAAAGGATGGTTCGTGAAGTTTCAGAAACGCTTCGGCCTGAAAAGCGTTTCCCTGCATGGCGAGGCAATTTTGATCCGTAACTTCGGGACAAGAATTGGCTCTGAGGGTCGGGCCAGTCGGGCCTTTCTGGGAAGCGGGTGCGGGGTGTCTCGGGGGGCAGGACTGGGCGAGGTCTTGTCGGTTGGCTTCGGCTGGCCGGCGGACCGAGCTCGGACCTCGCTGACTGGGTGACCTTCCGCGGAACGGGCAAGGTTCTGCAAAGTATAATCGGGTCGGGACCTGCGGCGGAGCGCGGCTCTCGGGCCGTGCAAGGCCCCAGACGGAGACGTGTATATATTACTCCGGCTGGCAACCTAGCGACCAGCTCAGAACTCGCACGGACACGGGGAATCAGACTGTTTAATCGAAACAAAGCATCCCGATGGTTATGGCTGATGAAGACGCGATGTGATTTCTGCCCAGTGCTCTGAATATCAAAGTGAAGAGATTCAACCAAGCGCGGGTGAACGGCGGGAGTAACTATGACTGGTAAAGAAGATGTATATGCAGAATCCAAGCCACTAAAGTCGTAGATTACTAGCGACCCACCTCCTTGTGGTACCTGCCGGAAACCCATTTATGGGTCCAACGGGTCCCATGGAGGACTCAACCCGCCCAGCCTCTCCTTCGGGAGGAGCTGTGGGTCGCTCCACCCCCATTGATGGGATAAACCTGCGAAATGGTCAACAAAATGCCAGCAGTGGCACTCAAAACCTGAGTGCTGCTGTCGCCGGATCTCTTACTGGCCGAGAGATAGGGCTTTCCAACAATGCCCAGAACATGACCGATGAAACAATTCAAAGTCCCATTTGCCCCAGTTGTAAGAGGGTGTTTAAGACTTATGCTGGTAGACGTCTGCATGAGAGACGGGC
Organism: Palaemon carinicauda; assembly: GCF_036898095.1. Lineage (NCBI taxonomy): Eukaryota > Metazoa > Arthropoda > Malacostraca > Decapoda > Palaemonidae > Palaemon > Palaemon carinicauda. The sequence continues at coordinate 39,557,426 of NC_090767.1, forward strand.
TCATGCCCAGCAATTCCATGAAGGGAATGTATTGCGCATTGAGAACAGACGCACCACTCCCTGGCCCCTGAAGAGCTCAGGTTGATGGCTCAGTTCGAAGTGTCTAACTTGGGCCATCCCTTTATGAATAAGAAAATAAAGGAGTGCTTATTCACAGGAAGATCCGTGGACAGCATAAAGGCCAAGAGAAAGTCCAAACTCTATCAGGACTTACTCCAAATTGCCATTGGTAAGGTGAAGCAGGAGTACAAGGAGACTGACAATTCGATCAAGCCTTTGGGAGCCACCCTGACTGCCATGTGGGAGGCAGACTCGAGTGGACTTCCGACGATGAAAATTCCATGTATGAATTTGAAGTGGCTCATAACTCTGAACCCCACATACATATGGCAATTAAAGAAAAGGTCCTTCCATGGCGGACACTAGAAAGCATCCGCACAAAGAGAAGGACCAATAAGTACAGAGGAAAGGTTGCAGCATATGCCCGATGCACATCCTCCAAAGGTGAAACAGCTCCACCAAAGGAATGTCGGGTGACTCTATTCCCGGTCCTTGTGGAAGGCGATATGCTCCCATCCTCTAAAGGAAACGGGAACTACCGAGGATGGAATGGATGAATATCTAAACTCTATGGTTGGAGACACTCCCAACTGTGCTCCTGCCCATAGAGGATCTCCCCCGTCTAGCCCAGACGGGAGCGACCAATCTCCCTCAAGTAGTGAAAGTGAAGATAGCTCATCGGAAGAGGATGCCACGGGAGATGACATTGACTTACTGAGGGAAGAGATATTTGGTAGGATATTGAATAGGAATGGCATGAATAGAAATGGGAGACAAAATCAGGTTGGGAATTTGCCTCGATCAGTAAGGAAGAGGCGGGAATATGCCGCGACACAAAGACAGTGTGACAAAAACCGCAGTCGTGTCGCACAGAATGTTATCCTCGGGAAAGACCCGTTAGCTAGCCCTACCTTTCTGCTGGGTACGGTAGACTTGCGGACCTCCCTCTTTGAGAGGCCAAGTCAAGCTAGCACTATTAACTACGACCCACATGTCCATACGAGCACCATCATCGAACCCGTTACCATCAGTGACGTTAAATGGTGCAAAATTAAAACAAACCTCAAAACTTCGCCGGGCCCAGACAGCATAAAAGCAGCCGATTTTAGAGCGGCGGATGATGACAGAATAGCTCGACTTTATAACATGATATTGGCAAGTAAGATCGCCACAAGAGAATGGGCAAGAGGAAGGACTACCCTTCTGCCCAAAGTAGATGTCCTCAGGTGGCCGGGGACTTTAGACCGATCACAATAACGTCCGTGGTCACGCGGGGATTGCATAAAATCCTTACAAAGCGTTTAGCGGAGCGCATCCCATCCTCGGCCCATCAGAAAGGGTTCAAGGCCGAGGAGGGAGTAAGCAGCAATCTCCTGCTATTAAACCAACCGATTAGCGACACTAACAGAGAGTCAAAGTGTCTTTATATAACCTTCATAGACTTTAAAAAGGCCTTTGACTCCATTAGCCATCCAGCCCTCTTCGATACCTTGAGAGGGGCTGGCTTAAATGAGCATTTACTTCAGTACCTCAAAAATTTCTATCAAAGTATCAGCACAGAGGTTGCTGGATTGATTTAAAGTTTTCAGGCATCCTGACATATGAGGTCATTGATGCCGGTAACATTTAACTTATGTATACAAAAATAAAAAATAAATTAAATAAAAAATAAAAGAGTATTCAATTAAAATCATAAAAGTTGAATGTCATAAGTTAAATATTTTTCAGAAGACCTGCTTCTGAAATAAATCTAAAAATGCCACTTGCCTCGAGCCTCAAATAAATATCTATTCCGCAAGTTGTTATGATTGGGGCATTTGGTCAACAAATGCCTTACTGTTAGAGGTACTAAACAGTCGTCACAATACGGTTGGTGTTGGCCCTTCAGCAGAAACTCGTGTATCAACCGAGTGTGACCAATACGGAGACGACAAAGAGACGTCTCCCCTTTTCGGGGCATCATATTATACCTCCAAGGAGATATGTCATTTGTTATCTCTCGCATTTTATTGCCATCTTGACTATCCCATTGCTGTTGCCATTTATTGCAAACCAATTTCTTGATGTCAGGTAAGAAATCATCACTGGGAACGAGATACATTCTTGGCAGCAACTCGGATGCAGCCTCCTTAGCCAGTGAATCTGCCTTCTCATTCCCGGACACACCTACATGTGCTGGAACCCAACAAAATTGAACTGTTATACCTCTCCGTCCAATAATGATAAGCCATTCTAAAATCTTTAAAACTAGAGGGTTATTAGAATTAAAAACTTCCATAGCTTGAAGGACACTCCTTGCATCACTAAAAATTGTAAAATTACCCTCCTTCTCCAACGCTATTTTCTCAATAGCGGTTAATATGCCATACAGTTCGGCAGTAAATATGGAAGCGGTCAGAGGAAGTGCACCTCTACAATTAAAACTATTACTATGTACTCCAAATCCAACGCCAGCATCTGATTTGGAGCCATCAGTATAGATAAAAGTTGATCCTCTATGTTCTTTAACATGTTCATTAAAAAGAGACCTGGCTTCTATGTCTGACATATTCTTCTTATCTCCAATAAAATATTTACAAAAAGATATCTCCGGTAACTTCCATGGAGGCGTTGATGATACCTTGAATGGAAGTACCTTATTTCTAGTTATATCCAGACTATTTAATAATCGTTTCACCCGAAAGCCATAAGGTTGAGGAGATTTTGGGTGCAACTCAAAGTATGATGCGTGTCTTACAAGGCTTGCAGTCTGAAATGCTAGAGAGTTAGGGAGTCTTTGCAATCTAAACCAATACCGAAGAATGGAAGACATTCGGTAAAAGTCTAGAGGTAACTCTCCAGCATCAACAAGGAGACTTGGGATAGGCGAGGTTTTAAAAGCTCCAGTAGACAATCTAATACCTGCATGATGTATCGAGTCTAATATTTTTAACCGGCTTGGGGTGGCTGAGGAATATACCTCACAACCATAACTAATTTTGGAAAAAATCAAGGCCTTGTATAATTTTAAAATAGTATTGCGGTCTGCCCCCACGATGTATGGGACAATACTTTTAAGATATTCAGAGCTTCAACACATTTAGCTTTTAATGCTTTTAAGTGAGAAACCCATGTCAGCCTACAATCAAATATCAAACCAAAAAATTTAGCTTCTCTTGCACATGGTATCCGTAGACTTTTAATGTATATATCCGGGTCTGGATGAATGAATGATTTAAAGTTTTCAGGCATCCTGACATCTAAGGTCATTGACGCCGGTAACATTTAATTTATGTATACAAAAATAAAAAATGAGATAAAATAAAAAATTAAAGAGTATTCAATTGAAATCATAAAAATTGAATGTCATAAAAGTTAAATATTTTTCAGAAGACCTGCTTCTGAAATAAATCTAAAAATGCCACTTGCATGGTAGGACACATCATTTCCAAGAATCTTGGCAAGGATGAACCTGCCACCCTCACCTCAAGCCTCAAACAAATATCTATTCCGCAAGTTGTTATAATTGGGGCATTCGGTCAACAAATGCCTTACTGTTAGAGGTACTAAAAAGTTGTCACAATACGGTTGGTGTTGGCCCTTCAGCAGAAACTCATGTGTCAACCGAGTGTGACCAATACGGAGACGACAAAGAGACGTCTCCCATTTTCGGGGCATCATATTATACCTCCAAGGAGATATAACATTTGTTACCTCTCGCATTTTATTCCCATCTAGGCTATCCCATTGCTGTTGCCATTTATTGCAAACCAATTTCTTGATGTCAGGTAAGAAATCATTACAGGCAATGGGATACCTTCTTGGCAGCAACTCGGATGCAGCATTCTTAGCCAGAAAATCTGCCTTCTCATTCCCACACACACCTACATGTGCTGGAACCCAACAAAAGTGAACTGTTATACCTCTCCGTCCAATAATAAAAAGCCATTCTAAAATCTTTAAAACTAGAGGGTTATTAGAATTAAAAACTTCTATAGCTTGAAGGACACTCCTTGCATCACTAAAAATTGTAAAATTACCCTCCTTCTCCAATGCTATTTTCTCAATAGCGGTTAATATGCCATACAGTTCCGCAGTAAATATGGAAGCAGTCAGAGGAAGTGCACCTCTACAATTAAAACTATTACTATGTACCCCAAATCCAATGCCAGCATCAGATTTGGAGCCATCAGTATAGATAAAAGTTGATCCTCTATGTTCTTTAACATGTTCATTAAAAAGAGACCTGGCTTCTAGGTCTGACATATTCTTCTTATCTCCTATAAAATATTTACAAAAAGATATCTCTGGTAGCTTCCATGGAGGCGTTGATGATACCTTACATCTAATTATATCCAGACTGTTTAATAATTGTTTCACCCGAAAGCCATAGGGTTGAGGAGATTTTGGGTGCATTTCAAAGTATGTTGGGTGCCTTATAAGTCTTGCAGTCTGGAAGGCTAAAGAATTAGGGAGTCTTTGCAATCTAAACCAATACCGAAGAATAGAAGACATCCGGTAAAGGTCTAGTGGTAACTCTCCAGCATCAACAAGGACACTTGGGATAGGTGATGTTCTGAATGCTCCCGTGGACAATCTAATACCTGCATGATGTATTGAATCTAATATTTTCAACCGGCTTGGGGTGGCTGAAGAGTATATTTCACAACCATAACTAATTTTGGAAAAAATCAAGGCCTTGTATAATTTTAAAATAGTATTGCGGTCTGCCCCCCATGATGTATGGGACAATACTTTTAAAATATTCAGAGCTTCAATACATTTAGCTTTTAGCGCTTTTAGGTGAGAAACCCATGTAAGTCTACAATCAAATATCAAACCTTAAAATTTGGCTTCCAATACACATGGGATCCGTTGACCTTTAATGTATATATCCGGGTCTGGATGTGCTCCCCGGATACGACAGAAATGTACGATAGTAGTTTTACTTGTCGAGAACTTAAATCCATTCATATCGGCCCACTGGATAATTTTGTCAATCGAGTGCTGTAGTTTTCTCTCAACCATTGCCATTCTGGCTCCAGCAAAGGATATGGGGAGATCATCCACAAATAATGTTGAGAGAACATCCTGGGGAATTGCTGAGGATATCCCATTAATTGCTAGTGCAAAAAGGGTTACACTCAGCACACTACCCTGAGGAACTCCTTCTTCCTGGCACTTACTCTCTGATAGAGCTTCCCCCACTCTCACTTGAAAAACTCTATGTGAAAGAAATGCCTGAATAAATAGTGGCAGCTCTCCTCTCAATCCGATTTCATGAATGGTTTTAAGTATACCATATCTCCATGTGGTATCATATGCCTTTTCAAGGTCAAAAAATACTGTAACATGGTGCTGTTTGGAAGCAAAGGCTTCACAAATAGAAGACTCAAGTCGTATCAACACATCAGTCGTTGAGTGCATTTTTCGGAATCCACATTGAATCGGTGATAAAACACCTTTCTTTTCAAGGTACCATATCAGCCTTGCATTGACCATCTTCTCCATGATTTTACATAAACAAGATGTCAATGCAATAGGACGATAGTTTGCTGCTAAAAACTTGTCTTTACCGGGTTTTAAAAAGGCTAAAATAATGGCTAGTTCCCAAACACTTGGGTAACTATGATCATGCCATATTCTATTAATAATGCTTAAAATAAATAGCTTTGTATTAAAATGTACATGTTTAATCATTGCATATGGAATTCCATCGGGTCCAGGGGCTGTATCGTTGCAATGAGCAAGTGCGGAATCAAATTCTCTTTCAGTGAAAAGAGAATTATAAGACTCTTCTCTTCTTGTTCCAAAATTTAAAATTTTCTTTTCTTCAGTGCTCCTATACTGGTGACCAGGGGCTCCTACACACTTGCTGGATACATTTGAAAAATGACTAGCCGGGGCATTGCTAATATCATTTGCTTCAGTTACATAATGACCATTCACCTTCAACACTGGTGGTGGGTTGGGGGTGAGTTTGCCAGCTATCTTTTTTACTTTCCTCCACACAGCAGATGGTGGTGTTCTACTGTTAATGGAGGAAACAAAAGACATCCGTGACTGGCGCCTTGCTTCTTTCATGGCACGACGGAACTGTGCTCTACATTTCTTGTACATAATTAAATTCTCATCAGTTCGGAGTCTACGCAATCGTGTTAGAGATCTTCTTGGGGCTCTGTGGAGGGCAGTTAGTTCTGAAGACCACCACGGGACTGGTCGTCGTTTGAATAACCCTGTTGTTTTGGGAATTGAATTGACTCCTGCTGTATGGAGAGTTCCATTCAGTAAGTCTATGGCATCATCGATATTTTCAACCTGTTCAGCATCCCCCTCAATTTCACTTAGCTCACGAAACTTTTCCCAGTCCGCCTTGTCAAGATTCCATCGTGGCGATCTCTGTAAAGGTGGACCATTGTTGGTGTTTATAATGATTGGTGCATGATCACTAGTATGCCAATCGTCTAATGTCCTCCAATCAAAATCAAGAAGGCAGTTAGAGCTTGCAATTGAAAGGTCAATGCATGACAAGGTACCTGTCTGAACATGGAAGTGTGTGGGCTCTCCTATATTAAGGAGTCCCACATCCTCATTCTCCACAATTGATGAGATAATATTGCCCCTTGTGTTGGCCAAAACATCACCCCTTAAAGGATGTCTACCATTCATATCTCCCAGTAAGAGAAATGGTTGAGGGAGTTGTTGAATGACCTCTGCTAAGTCATCATATAAAATAATATCATTTGGAGGTAAGTACAGAGAGCAAATTGTATATTTTCTCCCTATATCAATTTGTACAACAACTGCCTGCAGGGTTGTACGTATAGACATAGGTATTTTGGGAACATCTCGACGAATGTATACAGTGAACCCTCGCTACTTCGCGGTTCGACCATCGCGGATTCACCACTTCGCGGATTTTTTTCATAACCCATGTCTATACATATATTGCGGATTTTCCGGAAATATCGAAAATACCGCGATGTGACCGATGGTGCGAGATTGGAGAAAGTAAGGAAAATTGAATCATGATTGATTTTCAATATAAATGAAACTTTGAGGAGCAACAAAGATATCATTTGTTAGAGAGATAGAGAGAGGTAAGGAATGGGAGGTAGTGAAAAGTAGCCCACAGAGAGAGAGAGAGAGAGAGAGAGAGAGAGAGAGAGAGAGAGAGAGAGAGAGAGAGAGAGAGAGAGAGGTAGAGAGAGAGAGGTAGAGAGAGAGAGAGAGAGAGAGAGAGAGAGAGAGAGAGAGAGAGAGAGAGAGAGAGAGAGAGAGAGAGAGGGGGGTTTAAATGTAATAAACAAAAAAATTTGATAGGTTATAACACATTGGTGCTTATGTAATATCAACTGTATACTGTAGACGGTTTGAATAAGTTAAGAAATGGTATAAATGATACTTTGTTAGTGTATTCGTACACACTCAAGAGCGGCAGCTAGATGACAGCTGATCTAATCACAGCTAAAAGTAAAAAAAAAAAAGTCAACAATACTCGATTTTTATAACACACCCGAAATTTAAAAACAAAAGTACACGCTTTCTTAATGTGCAATTAACTATTTAAAGAGTGGCAATTTTCTAGAATAAAATGATATTTCCCAAAAAATAGTGGTTTGCTGATGAAATCGGATGCCCTATTTTTAGCTATGATTGAAATGGATGTAGACTCGGCCTAATTATTTCGTTTCGTATTTAATTGACACTAAGAAAACTAATTTTAGTTTCTTCATCTAAATGTAAGTATTGTATAACACGGAGAGAGAGAGAGAGAGAGAGAGAGAGAGAGAGAGAGAGAGAGAGAGAGAGAGAGTGAATCAGCTGTTGTAAACAAATGGCGTGTTTTTGTTTCGTGAGAATTTCATCGCCACGACTTTAACAACAACATACTGTACTGAACTTTACAGTATTATACAGACTACTGTAATATGATAAAGTAAAATATTTGTAATCTATTTTATATGAAATGGGGCTATTTTTGTTTTGTTTAAAATTTACATTTACGTATGTAAAACAACTCTCTCTCTCTCTCTCTCTCTCTCTCTCTCTCTCTCTCTCTCTCTCTCTCTCTCTCTCTCTCTCTCGTAGATTGTTTTCCTGCTTTGCTACGTATGTATGATTTTATATAGATACGGTAAATAATATTTGTAATAACATATTTTATAAAAGCTTTTACTGTAATATCATTATTTATCACTTTCATCATGCGGGTTAAATTCCTTAGTTTGTTTACTGAGCGTACTTTATGACGCCGTCGTTTCAGGCGGCGTCATAAAGAAAAAAATTTCATTTGGAAGTCCTAAGAAAAATTAAGTAAAACATTAGTAATAACCAAATCAACATACTGTACTGAATAATCAATATAATTGATGCAAAAACTAACCTATAAAGAGATGTGTAAATGCGTCTGTTTCTTCATTAGGGTCAGAGATAAACGTAAACAAAACATTGGTTGCCATTTTTTATCGTGCTTTTTTGGCGTGTTTAGGAAACGCATGATATAAAGTCGCCTTTAATATTTGTGCCTGTTTTAGTTTAGGGTACTGTATTACATGCATTAAGTGTTCTGTACATTAAAGGGTAGTTTGTTAACAGTAATACGTACAAGGAAAGGTTTTAAAAGTCTGAAAATACATGTTAAATAAATAGGTAAATATGGTGTTACTACTTCGCGGATTTTCACCTATCGCGGCCGCGTCTGGAACCTATCTACCGCGATAAACGAGGGTTCACTGTACAAGACTTCCGCCATGGCTCCCTGCTTGTTGATTATATGGTGTTCTATAGCTAACATACTCTCGAGGACTAGGAGTGTTAGAATCAAGCATATTTTCCTGTAGACATACAATTATGGGGGAATGTTCATGAATTAGGAGCTTAAGTTCTTCATATTTCGCCCTCAAACCCTGACAGTTCCATTGCAAAATGGAGGAGAAAACTATGGATTATTTCTGGAAGACATCTTGGATGAGGTCTTCCCATTAGCAGTTTTTAATCTAACATTATTACCTGTAGGTTTCTTCAGAGGTGGTCTTGTTATAATGGGTTTTATGTTTGTGTTTTTCTTTGTATCCTTTTGATCTATTTTTTGAGGTGGATGGTGGACCTCAACTTGAATTTCTGATTTATTCAGTTTATCTTCTGGTCCATTAGAAACATCAACAGACAAAACATCAAATTTATTTGATGTCATAACCTTGACGTTTCTAATGGAGGGTGGAGAGAGGGATGGAGGTCTCTCTCTTTTCCTATTTATCAGTGGTGAGGATTTACCAGGTTTTTGCACCTTCCCTACCACAGGTGCACCTGGTAACTTTGTTTCGGGTGGAACTTCCATCAAATCAGGCAAGGACATGGCCTGAGAGAGGTTAGTACTATTGTTGGTAATGGGGGATGAAGTTTGTATAGAAGTGGGCAGTGTTGCAGTTTTAATACACAGTGGTAAAGCCTTGGAAGGCAATATGCTTACCTTGTCACGTAAAACTCTACTATCATTAGATGATGTATTTCCTTTTTGGGAATTACTGGCAGCACTATGTGGGTTCGATGTCTCCTGTGGTATATTTTCTCTTGATTTCAGTGCATTTGCATAGCTCTTTGGTTTTTTCAGTAGTCTTTTGGCATGTCCTACACTTATGTGTTCTACACTGGATTTGTTGAGGGCTGCTTCTTCAAACTTATAAATCTCGCAGCTCCTGTCAGTGGATTTATGGTTTGAATTGCAATTCAAACAGCTGGCTCAAGTGTACTCTCTCCATGATAGGGACTGGCACAGATGCTACACATTTTTTCATTTTTACAAACTTTAGAAGGATGTCCAAATTTGAAACATTTGAAGCATTGTAAGGGCTTTTGTTTAAAAGGTCGAACTTTTATTCTTTCATTTTCAATATCGATGTGGAAAGGCACATCAGCATCCTGGAAAGTAAGGATAATCATTGACGTCCCAGGAATCTTATGCACTTTCCACACTGTTAATGGGCACATGGCTAGTATTTCCTCTTCTGTAAATTTGTAAAGATCTTTATTGAAGACTACTCCCCTTCCGTAACTAAAGTTTAGGTGGGGTTTGACATCTAACATATCCTCATCACTGTTTGTCGTAAGGTTAGACAGTATTACTGATTGCGTGAATGATTTAGCATGGATTAGGAAGGTACTTTTCCCAAAAAGGAAATACATCATCTAATGATAGTAGAGTTTTACGTATCTTTCTCAAACCAGTCAGCAGGTCTATATACATCCAAACTGTTTGGTATCTTATCACAGAGGGCACCCATGACATTTAGGTTATTAATTTTGATATCTTTGATGTTACATATTGCATTGAATGCTTCTTCATGATTGTTATAAGTTATCCATGAATGCCATTTTTCATTTTCAAGTTTCATTCTAATTTCTTTTATCACTCCATAGCATCTAAATGCTTTATATATCATATCATAATCAGTATTTATTGGAATTTGGGTAACATGAAGGATTCTTAGTTTCCCTTTGTTACCCGACTTAATTGGTTTTGAAACATTAGTAGAGGGGTCCTTTTTTGTTCCTAAGTCGTCAACAGCATTTCCCTTAATTGAATTAGCAGAGGTCGTCAACAGTGCCGGGGGAGAGTCAGCAAATCCAGGGGATGGGGAGTCAGCATTTGAAGGGTCCATATTTAAGGGTGGGATTTTCATGTTTTTGTTGTTGTTTGGTTGGGGTACCTGCTTGAGAATTATAAGAAAGTATCATACGTTGGAAAGGAAATTTGTATTCTCCACTATCGGCACAATG
>NC_090767.1:39570743-39580743 GCF_036898095.1 Palaemon carinicauda
TTATTGTGAACTTTAATCTGTGCTGTGAGTGACTGTTTTAAGTTGACCTTTTTGTTGAACTTTCTGTTTAACCCCTACTGTACAATGGCTCCCAAGCGTTCTGCTTCTGCTAAGGCTGGTAGTGAGCCTAAACACCACCGAAAGATGATGACGATTGCTGAGAAGGTGACGCTTCTCGATATGTTAAAAGAAGGCAGAAGATACGCGGCCGCACCCCGCCATTTTGGAGTCAACGAATCCACCGTTCGCTACACCAAGAAGGACGAGGCGAACATTAGAAAGACGGCTGCCATCACCTTTAGCAGATCAGCGAAGCGAGTCGTTACCACACGTAATAAAACGATCGTACGTGTGGAAGGTGCTTTAGCAGTCTGGATTGCCGACTGCCGGAAGAACAACATAGCCTTGGATACGAACACCATCCGAACCAAGGCTTTGGGCTTGTATGAGAATTTTGCGGCAAAGGAACCTCAAGACGACGATGGCGACCATGCTGAAGAACATGATAATATAGATGAACCTCAACCAGGGACATCCACTGATTCCCAGCCTCAGAAACAACGTTCTTCCGCCAGCAAAGGATGGTTCGTGAAGTTTCAGAAACGCTTCGCCCTGAAAAGCGTTTCCCTGCATGGCGAGGCTGCTTCCGCTGACACTACCACTGCTGAAACTTACGCGAACGAGACGTTCAAGAACATTATCGCTGAAGGTGGATACAAGCCAGAACAAGTCTTTAATATGGATGAGACCGGCTTGTTTTGGAAGAAAATGCCGTCGTGAACTTTCCTGTTTATAGAAGCCAAAGCCTCTGGCTTTAAAGCATTCAAAGATCATGTTACCCTCGTGATGTGTGGCAATGCTGTTGGATTTTTGCTGAAGCCGGGGCTTATTTAAAATTCGAAATATCCTCGCGCTTTGAAAAATAAAAATAAGAATCTCCTTCCCATGTACTGGATGCATAATCAAAAAGCATGGATTACAAAAATGCTAACCTCTAACTGGTTCCACCAGTGTTTTATCCCGCACGTCAGCAAATATCTCGTAGAGAAGGGCTTGCCATTTAAGATCCTTCTCCTTATGGATAACGCTGGTGGACACGCAACTGATCTGTCGCATGAGGGCATTCAGGTTGAGTTCCTGCCACTCAACACTTCAATAATTCAACCAATGGATCAGGGGGTTATCAGGCCGTTCAAGGCCCTCTACACGAAGAATAACTTGGCGGACCTCGTTGCGTGTGTGGATGCTGCCCAAGAAGATGAAGATGAAAAGTTCAATTTGAATCCGTACTGGCGTAAGTAAGCAATAGCCACGTGCCTGCAGAACATCCAGAAGGCACTGCAAGAAATTGAACCTGCTACTGTCAATGCAAACTGGAAGAAGTTGTGGCCCCAGATTGTTTACGATGACGAGGGATTTACACCGTCTGAGATTCAACACTCTGCAATACGCAAATCTGTGTAGTTGGCTGCTATAATTGGAGGTGACGGGTTTGGCGACATGACGACTGAAGACGTCGACGAGTTGTTGGACTGCCATTCCCAGCCACTAATTGACAAAGACCTAGAAGACCTGACGAAATCGGCCAGTGAAGAAGACAGTGAAACGTAGGAAGAAACCCAAGAAAATGTCGAAGAAACGGGCTTAACATTAGAACGCCTTGCCAAGTTCTGCAACCATGTGAAGGAGGTGAAAGAAATGTCACAAGATTGGGATGAGGATATGGTTCGGTCTATGCAATTCTGCAACAAAATCGATGACATCATGACTCCCTACAGGATGCTCTTCGAGCGAAAAAAAGAAGCACCGGCAGCAACTTACGATCACAATGTTCTTCCAGCCTCGCAAAAAAGAGCCAGTTCCTCCTGCTACTACGCCTTCGGAAGAAATTGAAGAAGTGTCCCAGGAAGAAGTTGAAGAGGTGTCCCAGGAAAAGACACCTCCGTCTGAAGAGACGTAAAATACTATCATTGGCTACTAAGTAGAAGACATCAGCAGATTCATCATCATCATTTCTGCTGTGCAGCAAATTCATCGCCATTATCATTCAAGTTTTTCTCAAACTTTTTTCGTGGTGATTACAGTAACAATCTTTATTTTTTTTATTAATGTTTTACTTTATTATTCTAACATTTTAATATTTGTGCCTGTTTTAGTTTAGTATGCACTAAGTTAAAGGGAAGGTTTTAAAAGTCTGAATATACATGTTATAACCTATCATATTTTTCTGTTTAAAATCTACATTTACGTACGTAAAACAACTCTCTCTCTCTCTCTCTCTCTCTCTCTTGATTTTTAATTCAGTTAAATCTTAATATTTCTTTGAAAACTATCAAATAATTCTGTATATCCTTATTCGATGTTTGATTATTGGAATAGTAACGCATCGGAAGGAAATCACTTGATTTGCCTCTCGCCTTCCGCCTGAAATATGACATCACACTTTTTTTTCTTAAATTTATGGTAAGTTGTACTGATCTCATAACTAATGATACAGACCACTAAAACACTTGAAATTATTACTCGGTGTTTCGATGAGGAGAATGCTGTAATAAGATTACTCGGTAACAATGAAAGGAAATCATTCGGTTTGTCAGCGTGCTTCAGCCAGATACATAACGTCACAAGACACGTGACGTAATTGCTACGAAAAAATGACTTACAAATATTTAAATTCATTTTTTTTCCCCTGCAAGAAATGAAAAGAAAATACTAACCGAGTAAAAGTATTTCATTTTTATAATGAAAAACGGAAATGTATCATTTTCAAGAAAATATTTGTCCTATTAGTATACTTTCCTTAGATAAACATCGATCTATTATCAGAGATTAAATAAAACTAGCGTACAGTCAAATTTACACTACGTAGTACTCATGAAAACCGATACAGACCCACAAAATACTTTGTATCGTTACTTAGTATTTCCATGATGGGAATACTAATATTAATCGTTAGCCTATTGGAAGGAAATCACTGTATTGCCTGGTTGCTTTCCACCAGTGTTGTGATGTCACAAGCCATATAATATGAACTTGACAGATATTAAAGCTTTTTTTTATGTATTTTTTACTGAAAATTGATACTGTATATTAACGATAAAAGAAAATAATAATTTACCAAGATAAATCAGTTTATTTTTATACAAGAAAATAGATTATTTTCAAGGAAATATTCGTCCTATCTCCGAAAGACTTGTGAAGTCATCACCCTGATAAAAATCTTCATAATGTCGAATCGTCATAAGTCACATAGGTCGTATGTCGAGCATTACCTGTATACAGTGAGCCCTCGCTACTTCGCGGTTCGACCATCGCGGATTCACCACTTCGCGGGTTTTTTTCATAACACATATATATAAACATATCGCGGATTTTCCGGAAATTTCGAAAATACTGCGATATCTGAAGACCCCAAATACGATATTTCGTTACCTGTAATTCCATTAATACTGTAATTATTAATATCTGCTCTTACTGATTGTTCATTCCATTACATATGACATATAATTTAGTACAGAAAGAAATTAAACTCGAAAAGAGAATGTGATCATACGATAATTCAGTATACAGTACGTAGTAAAATTAAATCGAACATGAAACGCAAAACTAATGCAGTCATACAGTATTAGAATGGTGTAAGGCTGCTGATGGCTACTACTACAAATGTAATGGATGTGCATCTTTTCCATGAATCTTTTGTATGTATACGTACGTAGTACTGCATCCAATAATATTCTTTGTTGCAAAAATCACATCTTGAATAAGCGTACGAGAGAGAGAGAGAGAGAGAGAGAGAGAGAGAGAGAGAGAGAGAGAGAGAGAGAGAGAGAGAGAGAGCTGTATTATTATTATTATTATTATTGTTGTTGTTATTAAAATTATTATTGTTGTTGTTATTATTATTATTATTATTATTATTATTACTATTACTATTATCATTATTTATTATTATCATTATCATTATTATCATCATTACTGTATACGTAGGGTACCTTGTACTTTGAATTGGTAAACTATGTAGCATATAAGACGGATTGTGATTGGTTCAAGCGCTGATAGATGACGAATCAGAAACAAAGTTTTGTAATCTAGCCTGTGATTGGTGTTTTGACCGCTTCTCCAACCCGCAGTATCTTTTCGCGGTCACTTTGTCTCCTGCCATATCGCTGTGTAGATGTTGTTAAGTTATTGTGAACTTTAATCTGTGCTGTGCGTAACTGTTTTAAGTTGAACTATTTGTTAAACTTTCTGTTAAACCCTACTGTACAATGACTCCCAAGCGTTCTGCTTCTACTAAGGCTGGTAGTGAGCCTAAACGCCACCGAAAGATGACGACGATTGCTAAGAAGGCGACGCTTCTTGATATGTTAAAAGACTGTAGAAGTTACGCGGCCGCAGCCCGCCATTTTGGAGTCAACGAATCCACCGTTCGCTATATCGAGAAGAACGAGGCGAACATTAGAAAGACAGCTACCATTACCATTAGCAGATCAGCGAAGCGAGTCGTTACCACGCGTAATAAAACGATCGTACGTATGAAAGGTGCTTTAGCAGTCTGGATTGCCAACTGCCGGAAGAACAACATAGCCTTGGATACGAACACCATCCGAACCAAGGCTTTGAGCTTGTATGAGAATTTTGCGGCAAAAGAACCTCAAGACGACGATGGCGACCATGCTGAAGAACAAGATGATGTAGATGAACCTCAACCATGGACATCCACTGATTCCCAGCGTCAGAAACTTTTTTCCGCCAGCAAAGGATGGTTCGCGAAGTTTCAGAAACGCTTCACTTGAAAAGCGTTTCCCTGCATGGCGAGGCTGCTTCCGCTGAAACTGCCGCTGCTGAAACTTACGTGAACGAGACGTTCAAGAATATTATCGCCGAAGGTGGATACAAGCCGGAACAAGTCTTTAATATGGATGAGACAGGCTTGTTTTGGAAGAGAATGCCGTCGCGAACTTTCCTGTTCAAAGAAGAAGCCAAAGCCTCTGGCTTTAAAGCATTCAAGGATCGCGTTACCCTCGTGATGTGTGGCAATGCTGTTGGATTTTTGCTAAAGCCGGGGCTTATTTACAAGTCGAAAAATCCTCGCGCTTTGAAAAAAAAAAATTAGAATCTCCTTCCCGTGTACTGGATACATAATCCAAAAACATGGATTACGAAGATGCTGACCTCCAACTGGTTCCACCAGTGTTTCATCCCGCAAGTCAGTCAATATCTCTTAGAAAAGGGCTTGCCATTTAAGATCCTTCTCCTTATGGATAACGCTGGTGGACAAGCAACTGACCTGTCGCGTGTGGGCGTTCAGGTTGAGTTCCTGCCACCCAACACCACGTCATTAATTCAACCAATCGACCAGGGGGTTATCAGGGCGTTCAAGGCCCTCTACACGAAGAATAACTTGGCGGACCTCGTTGCGTGTGTGGATGCTGCCCAAGAAGATGAAGATGAAGATTTTAATTTGAAGGCGTACTGGCGGAAGTACAACATAGCCATGTGCCTGTAGAATATTCAGAAGGCACTGCAAGAAATCAAACCTGCAACCGTTAATGCGAGCTGGAAGAAGTTGTGGCCCCAGATTGTTTACGACGACGAGGGATTTACTCCGTCTGAAATCTAACACTCTGCAATACGCAAATCTGTGCACTTGGCTGCGATAATTGGAGGTGATGGGTTTGGCAACATGACGACTGAAGACGTCGACGAGTTATTGGACTGCCATTCCCAGCTGCTAACTGACGCAGACCTAGAAGACCTGACAAAATCGGCCTGTGAAGAAGAGAGCGAAACACAGGAAGAGACCCAAGAAAATGTCGAAGAAACGGGCTTAACATTAGAACGGCTTGCCAAGGTCTGCAACCATATAAAGGAGGTGAAAGAAATGTTGCAAGAGTGGGATGAGGATATGGTTCATTCTATGCACTTCTGCAACAAAATCGATGAAGACATGACTCCCTACTGGATGCTCTTAGAGCGAAAAAAGAAGCACCGGCAGCAACTTCCGATCACAATGTTCTTCCAGCCTCGCAAAAAAGAGCCAGTTCCTCCTGTTAATACGCCTTCGGAAGAAATTGAAGAAGTTTCCCAGGAAGAAGTTGAAGAGGTGTCCCAGGAAAAGACACCTCCGTCTGAAGAGACGTAAAATACTATCATTGGCTGCACAGTAGAAGACATCATCAGCTTCATCATCATCATTTCTACTGTGCAGCAAATTCATCGCCATCATCATTCAAGTTTTTCTTCAACTTCTTTTGTGGTGAGTACAGTAACAATCTTTATTTTTTACTTTAATATTCTAACATTTTAATATTTGTGCCTGTTTTAGTTTAGTATGCATTAAGTTAAAGGGAAGGTTTTAAAAGTCTGAAGAGTATACATGTTGTAAGCTATCATATTTTTTTTGTTTAAAATTTACATTTACGTACATAAAACACACACACACACACACATACACACTCTATCTCTCTCTCTTTCTCTCTCGTAAATTGTTTTCCTGCTTTGCTACGTATGTACTGTATGATTTTATATAGATACGGTAAATAATATTTGTAATAACATTTTCTAAAAGCTTTTACTGTAATATCATTATTTATCACTTTCATCATGCGCGTTAAATGCCTTCGTTTGTTTATTACGATCGAAGATGGAGCATACGGCGGCGTCATAAAGAAAAACATTTCATTTGGAAGTCCTAAGAAAAATTAAGTAAAACATTAGTAATAACAAAATCAACATACTGAATAATAAATATAATCGATTCAAAAACTGACCTATACACAGATGTGTAAATGCGTTTGTTTCTTCATTATGATCAGAGATAAACGTAAACAAAACATTGGTTGCCATTTTTTATCATGCTTTTTGGAGTGTTTAGAAAACGCATGATATAAAATCGCCTTTAATATTTGTGCCTGTCTTAGGTTAGGGTACTGTAGTACATGCATTAAGTGTTCTGTACATTAAAGGGGAGTTTGTTAACAGTACTACGTACAAGGGATTGATTGATTGATTGAAAGTTTTCTGGCATCCTGACATCTAAGGTCATTGACGCCGATACCATTTACTGTATATGAAAATTAAAAGAATTCGATTAAAACCATAAAAATTAAGAAGTCATTAAAATAGTTAAATAGTTTTCAGAAGACCTGCTTCTGAAATAAATCTAAAAATTCCGCTCGCATAGTAAGACACATCATGTCCAAGAATCTTGGCAAGGATAAACCTGCCATCCTCACCTTGAGCCTCAAACAGATATCTATTTCTTAAGTTAGTAAAATTAGGGCATTCGGTCAACAAATGCCTCACTGTTAAAGGTACTAAGCAGTCCTCGCAATACGGTTGGTGTTGGCCCTTCAGCAGAAACTCGTGTGTCAACCGTGTGTGACCAATACGGAGACGACAAAGAGTCGTCTCCCATTTTCGGGGAATCATGTTATACCTCCAAGGTGATATGATATTTGTTACTTCCCTCATTTTATTGCCGTCTTGACTGTCCCAGTGCTGTTGCCATTTATCACAAACCAATTTCTTGATGTAAGGTAGGAGATCGTTACATGGAATGGGATACCTCCTTGGTAACAACTCGGATGCCGCATTCTTCGCCAGTAAATCTGCCTTCTCATTCCCAGACACACCTACATGTGCTGGAACCCAACAAAATCGAACAGTTATACCTTTCCGTCCAATAATAAAAAGCCATTCTAAAATCTTTAAAACTAGAGGGTTACTAGAATTAAAAACTTCTAAAGCTTGAAGAACACTCCTTGCATCACTAAAAACTGTAAAATTACCCTCCTTTTCCAAAGCTATTTTCTCAATAGCGGTTAATATGCCATACAGTTCGGCAGTAAATATGGAAGCTGTTAGAGGAAGTGCACCTCTACAATTAAAATCATTACTATGTACTCCAAATCCAACGCCAGCATCAGATTTGGAGCCATCAGTATATATAAAAGTCGATCCCCTATGTTCTTCGACATGTTCCATAAAAAGAGACCTGGATTCTAAGTCAGTCATATTCTTCTTAACTCCAATAAAGTATTTACAAAATGATATGTCAGGTAATTTCCATGGAGGTGTTGATGATACCTTGAATGGAAGTACCTTATTTCTAATTATATCCAGACTACTTAAAAATCGTTTCACCCGAAAGCCATAAGGTTGAGGAGATTTTGGATGCAACTCAAAGTATGATGCGTGTCTTACAAGGCTTGCAGTCTGAAAGGCTAGAGAGCTAGGGAGTCTTTGCAATCTATACCAATACCGAAGAATGGAAGACATTCGGTAAAGGTCTAGAGGTAACTCTCCAGCATCAACAAGGACACTTGGGATAGGCGAGGTTTTAAAAGCTCCAGTAGATAATCTAATACCTGCATGATGTATCGAGTCTAATATTTTTAACCGGCTTGGGGTGGCTGAAGAATATACCTCACAACCATAACTAATTTTGGAAAAAATCAAGGCCTTGTATAATTTTAAAATAGTATTGCGGTCTGCCCCCCATGATGTATGGGACAATACTTTTAAGATATTCAGAGCTTCAACACATTTAGCTTTTAGCGCTTTTAGGTGAGAAACCCATGTAAGTCTACAGTCAAATATCAAACCTAAAAATTTGGTTTCCGATACACATGGTATCCGTTGACCTTTAATGTATATATCCGGGTCTGGATGTACTCCCCGGATACGACAAAAATGGACAATGGTAGTTTTACTTGTCGAGAACTTAAATCCATTCATGTCAGCCCACTGGATAATTTTATCAATAGAGAGTTGGATTTTTCTCTCAACCATTGCCATTCTAGTGCCAGCAAATGATATTGAGAGATCATCCACAAATAATGTTGAGAGAACATCCTGGGGAATGGCTGAGGATATCCCATTAATTGCTAGTGCAAAAAGGGTTACACTCAGCACACTACCCTGAGGAACTCCTTCTTCCTGGCACTTACTCTCTGATAGAGTTTCCCCCACTCTCACTTGAAAAACTCTACGTGAAAGAAATGCCTGAATAAATAGTGGCAGCTCTCCTCTCAATCCCAATTCATGAATGGTTTTAAGAATACCATATCTCCATGTGGTATCATATGCCTTTTCAAGGTCAAAAAATACTGTAACATGGTGCTGTTTAGAAGCAAAGGCTTCACAAATAGATGACTCAAGTCGTATCAACACATCAGTCGTTGAGTGCATTTTTCGGAATCCACATTGAATCGGTGATAAAATACCTTTCTTTTCAAGGTACCATATCAGCCTTGCATTGACCATCTTCTCCATGATTTTACATAAACAAGATGTCAATGCAATAGGACGATAGTTTGCTGCTAAAAACTTGTCTTTACCGGGTTTTAAAAAGGCTAAAATAATGGCTAGTTCCCAAACACTTGGGTAGCTATGATCATGCCATATTCTATTAATAATGCTTAAAATAAATAGCTTTGTATTAAAATGTACATGTTTAATCATTGCATATGGAATTCCATCGGGTCCAGGGGCTGTATCGTTGCAATGAGCAAGTGCGGAATCAAATTCTCTTTCAGTGAAAGGAGAATTATACGACTCTTCCCTTCTTGTTGCAAAATTTAAAATTTTCTTTTCTTCAGTGCTCCTATACTGGTGACCAGGGGCTCCTTCACACTTGCTGGATACATTTGAAAAATGATTAGCCAGGGCATTGCTAACTTCATTTGCTTCAGTTACATACTGGCCATTCACCTTCAACACTGGTGGTGGGTTGGGGGTGAATTTGCCAGCTATCTTTTTTACTTTCCTCCACACAGAAGATGGTGGTGTTCTACTGTTAATAGAGGAAACAAAAGACATCCATGACTGGCGCCTTGCTTCTTTCATGGCACGACGGAACTGTGCTCTACATTTCTTGTACATTATTAAATTCTCATCAGTTCGGAGTCTACGCAATCGTGTTAGAGATCTTCTTGTGGCTCTGTGGAGTGCAGTTAGTTCTGAAGACCACCACGGGACTGGTCGTCGTTTGAAT